>NW_007727488.1:22903-173794 GCF_000696425.1 Galeopterus variegatus | reverse complement strand
GGGGGGGGAACACGGGGGGTTGGGATCCGTTGCCGGACACGGAAAAAAAAAAAAAAAAAAAAAAAAAAAAAAAAAAAAAAAGTTAGCCACACACCTGCAACGTCCTCACCCAGCCCAGTGACAACCTCCAAACTGCCTATGGAAGAGCCCCAGGCTCCCAAGCTAGGGGTGGTGGGGGGCTGAGGGCCTCAGCTATGCCCCCGAATGTCAGCACCCAGCCCAGCGACGACCATCCAAGCTGCCACCAGAAGTCCCCTGGGCTCCCCTGCTGAAATGAGGGGGGACACCATGGGCCTTGACCAAAGCCCCCCTCTTTCCTCCTCCCACCACCCTATTGCCCTCCTCCTTCCACTCTCCCTCTCCCAACTACTCCACATCTTAGAATGTAAAAGAAAAAAAATAATAATAATAACAATAATAACAAATTAGTTAAAAAAGGCATTTAAATTTTTAGCATAAATAATTGTTTATGCTAAATTACTGTCACTTTACCTAATGTATTTAAAGACAGTAAAGCAAAAGGCCAGTAATTCTTTGCTCAGTTTGATAAATGCCAATATAAAGTGACATTAAATACTTTATATATTTTAATTTTATATAAATTGTTTGGAAATATAAAAAAATAAAAAAGAAGTTAAACTCACCACAATGGGACAAATCAAAATTGTGAGCTACCTGCTATGATGATGCACAGAGTGCACATCATTGCTTCCTGTAGTATTCCTGACAAAAACATGTGACTGAAGCCAATCATGAGGAAATGGCACACAAATGCAAACTGGGAAACAAAGTAACTGACATGAACTCTACAAAAAATGTCAAGAATGTGAAAGATAAAGACTAAGTGACTGTTCCAAATTGAAGGTGACTGAAGACACATGACCTAGACCCTGAACCAGAAAGGACAGGTAGTAAAGAGAAGTCTTTGTTGTTGTTGTTTGTTGGTTTTGTAATAAAGGACACTGTTTGGACAATGGCATGATTTGAATGGAATATATGGATTAGATGGTATTACATCAATGTTATTTTACTGAGTTTGATAAGCATAGTGTGGTTAGATACGAGACTGTTTATTTTTATTTTTAGGAAATACACCTGGAAATATTGAGGGGTAATGAGGCATCATGTCTGCAACTTACTCCCAAGGACAGTGAGAAGGAGAAAGCAGATAAAGTATAATTTTAATAATTGTGAAATCTGGGTGAGGAATATACAGGAGGTCTTGGTACTATTCTTGTAATTTTTCTGTAATTTTAAAATTATTTTCAAACAAAAAGTTAAAAAGCAAAGTAAAAAACTAAGGAGACATATCAACCAGTTACAATGTGTTGATCTTATTTAGATCCTGATTCAAATCACACACAAAAAAAGTGACTTTGAAATTACTAGAAACTTGAACACTGACTAGATATTAGATAATATTAAGAAACCATTATTACTATTTAGGTGCAATAGTGGTGTTGAGGTTGCATATTTTAAAGTCCCTACCTTTAAGAGATACATACTGAAATATTTACATGGATTAACATGAGGTTTGAGGCTTGCTTCAGAACGTAATGACTTCGTATAGCATACATTATACGAAGTTATACGATGTCACAGGTCAAATAGAGTCCCCCAAAATGCACATGCACCCAGAACCTCAGGATGGGACTTTATTTGGAAATAGGGTCTTTGCAGATGTTGTTAGTTAAGGATCTTGAGAAGAGGTCATCCTGGATTAGGGTGGACCCTGATTCCAGGGAGGGGGGGGGGGAGGCGGGGTAATAAGATGAGGTGGGCACAGGTATAGATGAAACAAAATTCGTCAGGAGTTGATAACTGTTGAAGCTGGGTTAGAGGTACAAAGGGATTTATTATACTATTATCTCTGCTTATAAGTAGTATACGTTTGAAATTTTCCATAACAACAAGTTTTAAAAAGAAAAGATATATGTAGGGTAGCACAAGAAGCATGGCTCTGGAATAAGATATTTATGAGTTCAGATCAGAAGTCTACCAGTTTCTAGCCATAGGCTGTGGCATTTAAGGACTGAATTTCACTTTTGCTATGTTTGAAATGGTGATGACACTGAGGTTATTGCCATGAAGACAAAATAATATAAAGTGCCTAGCATGGTGATATGCATACTAAGTTCCAAGAGGCAATTAATTCTTTAAAAAATAAATAACACCCCAAATTCCTGGCAGGACACAACCCGTTATTTTCTTGGTGGCTTAAGGCCCACTCCAGTACAAATGAATACTCCCAGCTAGTGTTTCCAGCATGCAGGTGTGTTAGCTCTGTGCTGCAAAACACAGCCTTTGTCCTCCTTAATCACAAACAGTCTCCTCCCTTTGAATAGGACCCTTGTGTAAATACCTCTCAAGTTTAAGGTGACTGCATTCCTAGACTTCAATCAGGTCAAATCTGACTTTGTAAAACTGCCATTTAGCAAGAGTATTTATATGACAAGATGTGCAAAGAAAAAAAAATGAATCCTGTCTCAAATGTACATCTTTCAAGGACTCTAATAATTTATGTACCTAGGTTTTCTTCCCATAAAGAATTAATGTAGCTCCACACTGGACATTTAATAGATAAAGTAAAGATGGATGACTAATTGAAACTTCACATTAGCATCATTTAAAGAATTTTACTGCCAAAATTTCTTCCAGGTAGAATTATTTCCTTACTACCAGTTGCACTCAAAAATCCAAAAATACAATGGCCATTTGATCTGTCTGCCCATTTCTTCTCACCACTAGAACCAGGTCATTCCTAAACTTCTAGTCTTTTCAATCCCTTGTAATTATTTATCAATGAATCACACAAATGGTTTTAACAGGAGTTATTCCAGGCTGTATTTTCATCCCCACCATTTGGTTTCTCTACTGGAGAACTTACATGGATGAAAAACGTAATAGGAATACCTGATCCACTGGAAGCTTACATTCCCAAGATACTGTCACAATTAGCATAACCCAATATGTATTACCATTAAATTTTCCTCCTTCAATTTTCTGCCAAGAATGGAAAAAGAATAATGGGCTAGTATGGACCTAGGGCCATTGATACCTAGGGCAACATTCATTAACGTCTCACATTCTTATCCCCATTTTCTAAAGGACAGTGATTGTCACACCATAATCAGTTATAAAACATTTGCCTTTTCACTTATAATTCCTACAGCTTATTTTAAGACTGCTTTACCTAAAACTGTGATTTCTATTATGTTTAAAAATGGGAAATGATCTACATTAACATTTATAATTTCTATTTCTCTTTAGCCCTTTGTCCTCCTATCCCTGGGAAAGGACCAGGAGTTCTATAACCCTGACTTCTGGGAAATACACTGTGAAGCTCCTGAGACCATGCATAAAAGCAAACTTTTTCTGTAAAGAGCCAGAGTGAATATCCTAGGCTTTGTGGACTATGGGGTCTCTGTTGCAACTGCTCAACCCTGCCGTTACAGTACAAAAACAGCCATAGACAACATGTAAACCACTAAGTGGGGTAGTTTTCCAATAAAACTTTATTAAAAAAACTGATGGCCCCAGGTGGGCCAAATTTGGCCTTCTGGCTGCAGTCAACTGACCCCTGAAAAAGAAATGAAATGTGGTATGCAGAAGTCAAAATTCCAACGAAGCCGCCTGGTGTGAGGAAACGTGTGTAGGCGGCAAAGTGGAGATGTGTCTGAGGAACACAGAGTCTTCAGTTATGTCAAGGATGGAGAATTCACGTAGTTGGACATAAAACACGGCATGAGATTATTATGTAGAATTTTGAATTCCTGGTTAAAAAGAATACTGGGGGGCGAGCCCGTGGCGCACTCGGGAGAGTGCAGTGCGAGGAGTGCAGCAGTGCTCCGCCGCGGGTTCGGATCCTATATAGGGATGACCGGTGTGCTCACAGCGCTCACTGGCTGAGTGCGGTGTGGCCGGTCTCAAAAAGGACAAAAAAAAAAAAAAAAAGGATACTGGTATCAAATGGGGTGGTGAGTGAAAATGAAATAATCAGCAATGTTTCATAGAAAATTAGTCTAATAGGACTAGGCAGGATTGACATGGGGGGAAGACAGAGTAAGTACGTGGAGGAGAAAGAAAATAAATCAGAAGACTGTTGCTGAGGAACACGTTCCTACATTTCCATATACAATTCCATTCTTTCCATCCACTTACTTTATGCATCCCCCAGGATACTAGACAGGCTCAGCTAACAGACCACAATCTGCACACTAGTGATGAGATCCCACTGTGGCAGCACTACCCTCCCTCTCAAACCTCACTCCATCCTGCTCCCACATGGCTGAGGTTGCTGAGCAGAGTACTACATTAGTGACCTGCAATCTGTGTCTTCTGACCAAAATTCTCTGCCAAGCTCAGACCATCTCTCCAACTTCCTCTCAGTGCTCCACGAGTACCTCAAAGTTAAGTCACCATTACCCACCTTCGAGTCTTAGACCTTCCTTTTCCCTTGTCCTCCACATGCACTGCATTAGTCACTTCTGTTCCCTACATCTCATTCTCGGCTCTACTTTCATCATTACTGACACACTCAGTCCCTCATCATCTCTTCACAAGGTCTGTCTATTAACTGGTCTTCCTCCCCGCATCCAGCCTTCATAAAGCTGCCAAAGCAGGGAGGGGCAGGAAATAAGCCAGTTAGAGATAAGAGGAAAATTCAGTTTCAGACACGCTGCACCTGAGGTAACAGTGAAAGGAGTCCTGCCCTCCAGGAGCTTACACTCTAGTCAAAGGAGGAGAAAGCAAACATTCACTAATGAGAGGATAAATACATGTGTATTAGTCCATTTGTGTTGCTATAACAGAATGCCTGAGACTGGGTAATTTATAAAGAACAGAGGTTTATTTGGCTTACGATTCTGGGACAGCTGCATCTGGCACAGGCCTCAGGCTATTTCTACTCACCGCAGAAAACAGCAGGCAGCCAGCGGGTACAAACAGATCACATGGAGAGAGGAAGCAAGAGAGAGAGAGCGCAGAGGGGCCAGGGTCTTTGAAACAACCAGCTCTCGCAGGAACTAATAGAGCGAGAACTCACTCATTACTGCCATCCCCCTGGGAGAGCAGTAATCCACTCATGAGGGATCTTCCCCCACGACTCAAACAACTCCAACACTGCCACACTGGGGATCAGATTCCCACATGAGTTCTGGGAGGACAATATATCCAAACTCCATCAACATGTTAAAGGGAACATAGCTCCTTCCACTTCAGCAAAACACAATTAGATTCCATCACTTTTCCCTCCACACTATTACCACAGGCTGGTAGTGGTATCACCACAGTGTGGAGCATAAAGTGATGGAGGATGAGAACAGGACTACATTTCTTCCCCTATAAATGAGATTGCCGGACCAGATTCACTCATTCAACCAATTTCTTCCTGCTCTGTCATACAGTGGGTATGAAACACCTGCCAAATCCAAAAGGCACTTTCCTGTTTTAAATGGTCCTGACTTCTCTACTGCTTCTGACACTAAACTCTACTGCACTCTTCCTAGCCTCAATGCCTGCTACCTGTGGCACCAATCTTTTATATTTCACCTGCCCTTTTACCCTTTTTTCCAAAAGTAAAAACCACAAAACACTGAAAAAAACTCGGGGGTGGGGGGAGCACCCACAAATGCACTATTCTAATATAACGGTCTTTGGTTTTTTGCAGTCTCATAGTTTTTCTCTTTGTGCATACATTTTTACACAATCATCATCAAATATATATAAACATATATTTATATTCTGCTTGGCCATTTTGGCCTAACCACCTGTTTCTGACATGTCACAGTTCTCCTGGAGCAACTGCTGAGCCCTATGAAATTCCTTCTTTACATATTCATTCAGAAAACTTACCCCTTCACCTGGATTCAATCACTGCACATGTACAGATGGCTTCTCTTAGCCGCATCTCTAAGTGCTGACCTTCAATTTCACCAGTTATAGATACTTATTACTAAAAACATTTCAATATATTGCTCATTACCTTCCTCCATCCCCTCAATTCCTCCACCTTCACTATTACTGTCATGCCTCAAATCAAACTCAGGTCCAGCCCCACAAACCTATTCCTTTCTCCTGTATTTCTTGTCTGTGTGAAGGAATCGCCCAGTAGTGCAGATCCTTTCCCTTTCCTCTGGATTCTACACCATCTAGTCCAGGAGCCAAAATACCATGGAAGCAAGTGAAGTCTAATCCCTCTCCTCCAGCAGGTGGAAGGGGAAAAAGAAAGTAGAGAAGGCCCTTCTGAGCATGTGTTGATTTGTGACAGGGGAAGGAAATGGCAACCATCAGCCACTCCTGATGGTGGGAAGAGGGTGGGGCACCGATTCTGCTGGATGTGGGGAGTTCACACCACCGGCTGCCTCAGGTGGTGGCATGGCCAGCAGGGACTGCTGTGCACAGGCCAAGAACCAGGTAGACTCTGTGCTTTCCCAGCTGAGTGCCCAAGGACAACTGCACTTCAGTGAATGAACAAATGAGGTGACCAGTGCTCCTAAATCCTAGCCACCCTTCCTCGGATTTCCAAGAAATATGCCTCATTCCTTCATCCACAGTCCCAGGATACACTCCAGCCCCAAACCCAGAATTACAACATCTTTCTCCTTCCTCTCGACTTCTTCTCTGAAAAACTGTCCTGCCTTTAGCAGTAACTAATAATTCTCCTCTTCTAGTCCTACCCAAGCTTTATTATCAACTGCTTTATCTACCCCAAAGTTCTAAGAACAGGCATTCCCGATTTTCCCCAAATCAATATATGAACAAGATAGTACTGGCAATAGTTCTAGAGTTGCTAGGGAGGGCTTTTTGATATGTGTTTAATGTTTTTGTGGGAGGTTTTTTGAAGGGAGCTGGAAGTAAGGAGGAGTTTGATCTCCCCTGGATTTGTCATTATATTACTAGTGTTTCTTTTAAGCAAACTGCTTGTGAGGTTAAAAAGAAATTAATGAGACAGAAATAGGCCACCTGAGTAAATATGAACATATTAATTAAAAGTTTTCACAAATTGATACTCTCACACCCCGGCAGCAATGAACTGTTTTCTAGTCTCAAGACTAGAAATGCTTTCAAACTAAAGTAAAAAGTAATGTTGACCATAAAGCCTATTCTTCATTCCCATCCCCATCTGTTCTCTGCTGTCCTGGGCTTCTCCTCTGGGGGTAGGGGATGCTGTGCTCCTGCCTGCATGACCGGCAGCATTAGCAGGCAGCCAGAGCACAGAGGGAGAAAGAGTTGGGGACAGCTCTTGCCCCACTAGCATCTACCTCAGCGCTGTGACTCTGACTGTGCATACACCCCCTGCAACTAGCTTCTGCCCAGCAGCCCCTCTTCACAGCTCCAGCTCCCAGCTGGCTTCAGAAACACTGTTTCCTTCCCTTGCCCTTTCACAACTGATAACACTACCCAACATTGCTAATCCCCAGATGCCTCAACATCCCTTGTGGGTTCCCTTTATAACCCTGACCACCCTTTTTTAAATACTCGCTTTCCTAAATTATGTTCAGAACCTCATCTGAGTGTGCCTTCTGCTTCCTGCTGGGACCTGACTGGCAGAGGCTCCCCTCACCCAAACTCAGATCACAACATCTCTAGCTCACTGCCATTTATTGTCAAGACAGCCCACTGATTTCACAGACAAACTGTCTGCTTCGGTCCCAGCTTTCTCACACATCACCCCCAACGTTGCCTAAAATACCCTCCTACATTTATATTCACTCACTTAAAATATAGTTTGTAATTCAACAACTCTACAAAGATTTCTCAGATTTACTCAGCACTCTACTACCATGAACTAGCTTGAAAGAAATTATGTCATATTTTCCCTTTGTACTCAGCAGGACACCAATATTCTGTGTATAATAAACACTGACAGGCTCTTACTTGGCTTAAGTGAAATTCATCCTTTCTCTCCAGAATACTGGTCAATCATCCGTAATTCAAAGAATCTGCCATCTGGAAATGTATCACCTTGCAATCACTGATGTGGGTATTAAAGACCTTTCAATCCTTCCTGCTACAGACTGGTCTAAGAAAAGCCAAACTTTTATATTAATTAAGCCAAATTATATTAACGTCATGCACGGGACAATAGCCACGTGGGGTAATAAAGTACTTCTAAGATGAGGAGAGAAAGAGAAGGAAGAGGTAAGAAAAGAAACCCTAGGTAAATAAAAATAAATATTCCCTGCTTTTTCTCCCCTGAACACCTCAGTAGATGACTTATTACTGGCTTCCTAAAAGAGCAAACAAGAACTACAAAGTAAACTCCTCAGTCTGTTGCTTATTTGCCTTGGTCTAAAATGGAAAAGTAAATAAAATAACACTCCATGAATCTCTGTTGTTTGATGTAAGGCTAATAACTGGCTCCCAGCTACTTTAAACAAAATTGTAGTCACTCATTATGCAACAAATTCTCTAAATGACTTAAAATGTTTGGCACACAAAGAATGCAAAACAGACGTAATATTAAAGTCCCTAATTATGAATGATATTTCCTTGATAAGACCCCTCAACAGTGCCAACAATTAATTTACTAACATCAATTCCAGAAATGAATTCATATTTTGGCAAGAAACTAAATAATGTGGTCCCAACAAGTCCTCCATTAAACATGTTTCTGATCACCAGAAAAAAAAGAGAAGTCTACATGTAATAAACTATCAGATGCTTCTGGTTGCAAATAAAAGAAGACCCAACGAGAAGTATCTTAATAATTCAAATATGTATTATCTCTTTGAAGAAGAAATCTGGAGATAGATGACTCCAGGGTTGGATCACAAACTCAAACAGTATAAAAACACAGGTTGGCACAGTTAGGATTCTCATGAATGTAAAATGTTTGCAGGAGCTCCAAAGATTTGTATCCTCTATGACAGCATTCAAAGAAGGAAGAGAAGAGAAGAATAGAATGGCCAAAACTGACTTACACGCTAACCCTTACTTAAATCAGACACCAAGTATAGCACTCAGAAAAGTTCCTGCATAAGTAGTTTAAGCCAAATATTTGCTTCAAATTCAGAGTGGAGAAGTAAAGTTCAGAAGGAGTAGAGAGGTTGTATACTCAAATACCCTAAAGGCAGAAATGTGAATAAATGAGGCAGGCTGGGTGGGAACCACAGAGCACTACAAAGTGCTTGGCCCATCTGATGCTCCCAGTTCTTAATCCATTTTAAATTCATATCTCTTCAAATTTCAGCAAACTACAGCAAAGCTTGGGAATAAACAAATATTCTTTCTCTAACCTTCATACAGATAACAGTTTTGGCTCACACAACAGAAAGCTCTTACTGTGTGCCAGGTGCTAAATAAAGTGCGTTATGCATCTCATCTCATTACACTTTTTAAAATAAAAATCAATATCCTCATTAACTGTCCATTAGCCTTAGAAAGTAATTTCTCCACAAATGCATAACTCCTAGGTAGCAGGCAGGGGAACGGTCTGCACGCAGGACTCTGAATGACTACCAGGAGTTACAGTTCATGGAAGCTAAACACAACTGACGAAATGGTTGCTCTTTCTCAGATGCTCTGTAGTCACTTGGGAATAGGAGCTTCTGGTTCACAAATACAGTTTGGTGGCCAGCTATTTCCCAAAAAGGCAACTACAGTCGCTTGCCCTTTCTCAGCCATATCCACCAGACTTCTAAACAGAAAATATGAAAGAGAGGGCCGGCCTGGTGGCGCACTGCTATAGTGCGTCGCTTGGGAAGCGCGGTGGCGCTCCCGCAGAGGGTTCGGATCCCACATGCAGACCGGTTCCCGCTCACTGGCTGAGCGAGGCGCAGGGGCAACACCGAGGGTTGCGATCCCGTTGCCAGTCCCGGTCCGGTGCAGGGGCAACACTGAGGGTTGCGATCCGTTGCCGGACACGGAAAAAGACAAAAAAAAAAAAAAAAAGAAAATATGAAAGAGAGCCGCACCAATGCTTAGGGCTTAACCACCTCTGTAGGTAGGAGTTAATCAGGAGCATAAGTGCAGGATGCTTCAAATTCTTCAGATCTTAACAAAGCCTCCCAAAATCTACAGTAAATGCTATTCCCTGACATGGCACCTTGAAACTGCAAGTATGGGGAGAGCTGGGAGACTGGGTGCACCGATTTAAGCACATCATTCACCTACTTCTGTGTAAAAGACCAAATAGCAGGAAGTTCAATATAAAAATCCTGTCCTGGAGTACTTTAACGCACTGCTACAGTGCGCCGCTTGGGAAGCGCGGCGGCGCTCCTGCCGAGGGTTCGGATCCCACATACAGACCGGCCGCTCACTGGCTGAGCGAGTGGCGGGAAGCAACACCGAGGGTTGCGATCCCGTTGCCGGTCCCGGTCCGGTACGGGCGCGACACTGAGGGTTGCGATCCGTTGCCGGTCACACACACACAAAAAAAGAACAGCATCTACAGCCTTTCTATTCTTACTGCTCCATTTCATCCATCCAAATGTTTGGAAATCATTACTAACCTCCTCTTAAACAACTTTTCTATTATTGTTTAATGTCTCTCTCTTCCAAACCATAAGCTCCTGTGGCATTTATTTATGAATCTTCAGCACTTGACACACTGGCATATAAAGATGTACAACATATAAACGGAGTGAACACAATAAAAGTTCTGTTGTTCTATTGCTGCTGTGATGCATTCCACTCATAATACATTCTGTGATATAAAGCACACTGATATTAGTGAATTATTTAAATAAATTCTGTTCTATAGTTCTATTCAGGTTTAACATGTGAATTTTATAATAAACAATCAAAAGATCAATTTGTTACTAGCATCTATTTTGCACACAGAATACAAAATAATATTAGATCAAATTATACCAATATAACGGACCTACAGTTTTGATTGACTACCTCTCCTTCCATACTCCATTGCCACACTTACCTTTACTGACTGCTTTACATTTTAGTAAAAGCACTAATAAAACCTTCTAGAACTTTCTCTCTAAGCAGTCTCATATTAGATAATCAGGCCCCCGTCTTACCAGCATTCATATCTTTAAACTTCTGCTTCAGCTCAGTAGGAGTAAGACGATACTGATCAAGACCATCACTCCAGTAAATTCGATCTAGGACTTGAAGATCTCCTCCAATCAGCCAATCTCCTTGTTCCATAACCATCTAATGGGAAGAAAAAATAATAACAATTGTTTTAAGCAGAAACCAAGATAAAATTAAGTAAAAATATTTCTCTCATATAAACTACATACAGTTGTAAACTACTATCTTAGAGTCAATGGTAAATCTGGGTTTATCAACTGAATTGGGATTAGAGATGCTGTAGAATTAGAACAGAATTTGTATGTAATTTCTCAAAAAACTTGTGAAATTGGGCCGGCCCGGTGGCGCACTGGAGAGTGCGCCGCTTGGGTGCGCGGCAGCGCTCCCGCCGAGGGTTCGGATCCCATGTGGAGACCAGTTCCCGCTCACTGGCTGAGCGCGGTGCGGGTGCAACACCGAGGGTTGCGATCCCGTTGCCGGTCCCCGGTGCAGGTGCAACACCGAGGGTTGCGATCCCGTTACCGGTCAGTAAAAAAAACCAAAAAAAAAAAAAAAAAAACTTGTGAAACAACTATTATATTTGCATATGAAAGGCAAACAAAACCAATGTGAATAACAATGACTTTTTAAGTAACAAAACATTCTTTTCATTGTTGTTGCATGTTGATTAACTAAATAATATGTAAACCTGGGTCGCCCTACCCTCTACGTTCTCAGTCCTAAACTTCCAAATAATTAATGATCACTGAGTAGACACAAAGTCATGCCTTCCCATCACCATACCACTTCACATTTCTGACAGCTTCACTCACCACTTTTCCCTGCATCTGAAAGGAGGAGCTATTATTGCCAGGACCTGTCCATTTCCACACTGTGGCTCAAACTCACCCTTTTCCCCAGGCTGCAGGTTTACATACTAACAATGTACCTAGTTTCTTTTAAAGCTCAAAGTCCACTTTAAAACTTCTAACAACTGGCAGAAATTTGACTTTGATGATAACATTCCACATTCAATACATAATATAAATGAGGCACTTTGGGGACACTAATTATATTTCACTGCTTTCACACCAGAAACACAATGTTAAATAAAAAGCCCAGACTAGATTAAACCCAACCTGGTGTGGGCTCTCCTAGCACCCAGACCTCATATCCTCCTGGTAAGTACATGAATTAATATCTGCTCCCACCACCAGACTGTAAACTCCAGAAAAACAAACACTGTGCCACCTGTGTCCCCAACCATATATTCCCAACACTAGCCCCTAAATTCAGCATAGCCTGGTATTCAGGAGATATTTAAATAATATCTGTTAAATAAATATTTATCTGGACCAAAATGACAAGACCATATACTCATCATACTAATCTAAGATCCAGTCTCAATTCTGCAAAATATTGACAATTCCAATGCAATAGTCAATACACACATACGTCCACATTTCAGCACAAACACCACTGGCAAATCAAGATTAAGTGCAGCATGGTTTATTCAGGACCTTGATGTAGGGATGGTTCTTGCATGTTGTTCCCCACTGTCTGGCACAGCGCTCCTCTTTCCTGTGCTCAAAAAACTCTGGATTGCGAAGAATAGCCACACGGCGGCCCTCATACATCAGAGCAAATGCTGTACAGCCGTCCAGCCTCTCTTTATCTTCATGGGTAGCTGTCAGAACTATAGGTACTGACAAGTTAATGACACCCCCTGCAGAGCACAAAAGAACATAAAGCACAGCCTGCATTACTCTACAGTCCTTAGGTACATCTACCTTTCATTTCAGTGGGCACTCGTCAAATAAGAAAAGGTTTATGTGCCCAGTGACAGTGTTCAACTGGTACCTGGCATGGAAAATCAGGAGAGGGAAAAGGAATAAGGTACAAGGCCAGCGAGAACAAGCAAAAGCCACAGAAGTTAAAAAAAAAAAAAAAAAAACAGCAAAAATTAAGAGAATTAACATCATGTATAATAAGATTTTTCATCACAGTACATCAAACCATCTTTGGGGGTAAATTTTTGGTATATAATCACAGAAGCAAAAGAAACTGTTTAACAAGAAAGAATCAGCTGGTCAGGCCTATCATCACCAAAAATATACTGCACACCTCCAATATATGAATAAGACAAAGAACTATGTTTCAGGGCCTTTTCATGAAAAATTTAAATCCTTGTTGATAAAATGTAGTTATATATGTCATCCTGTTAAGTGGCAAGCTAACTAAGTATACTCAGATCCTTGAATATCCTTAAAATAGGAAGACAAAAAGACCCAAAAAGTTTTTGGCCTGTTTGTTTTTTTAATACAGACAGAATCAAACCGATGTCAGCTATGAAATGGCAAAGAAAAAATGGCAGTAATCAGTGGCTCCATTTAAACCAGAATGTGTCATCAACCAGAACAAAAGCATAATTTCCGTTCCAAATCTTTCAAACTGTAAACGTTTTTTTCTTCTACTCATCAGGCACAGGTTAGAAAAATAAAGTGCACTCTCAAATTCATATTTGCATTTATTTACATACCTAAGAAACCATACGTTTTTGGGAATCATGCATGGCATGCCTTCTTTGGACAAAAGATGTCAATATTATCAATGATAACTGCTTAACTGCTTTTAAAATTACCACCACTAGGTACAGTTTAAAATAGAAAATTAATAAGTATAATTGCACCAAGTCCAAAACTAAATCATTACTTGGGATGAAGTCCACAAAGACTTTACCATTAGCTCCAAGGAAGAAAATCAAAATGCAATATTTAATCCTTATGTTCTTGTGATAAATTTCTCAGGAAGAATGATTAGGAATTAATGTTTTCTAATACCTATTTCACTCCTCAGTTAAAAGATGTTATAACACAGAAAAACAGTAACAATTTAGCAATTTAGTAAGGTTCTGTGAAATTAAAAATCATTTATTTAACGTAAATTAATCTTACCAACAGTACATCACACAAAGTTAAAGGTAGCAGGACTATAATGATAGTATACTGGACATCAATTTCTTTGGCAATTTTTTTAATGTTTTAAAAGAATAGGAAGAACCATGGTTTTAGCCACCTATTTCAGGATTCCTTAACCTGAACTCTGTGATTCCTCATGAGAAGGCTCAAGCATGGGCTTCAGTGTAGCAGAATTCAGTACCTATATGTGCATGTGCTGGGAGAAGCTTTCCACAATGACCAGATGGATGTGGCACAGGAAAACTGTATTTGCTTTTATAATCCATTTTTAGCCCTAATCTCCAGGTTTTCCCACTCCCTCTGCAATAAAGCACAATCAGGAAAAGGAAAAATGGGGGGAAAAAATCTCATAGTTCACTTAAAGTGCTTAGTACTGATATAACTTAGTCTTAAAATGCCACCTCTATTAAGATGTTACCACTACTTTTTAAAACAGTAACAAATCCCTGCAATTATGTACTTCTGAATGTAACTGTGAATGTAAAATGTCTTACCATCCAGAAGACAATCAAAATGAAGGCACTGCAAGTACTCCCTCTCTCTCATAAAGCCATTCAGTGGGGTTGCCCAACCTTCTGCCAAAACCTGCACCCATTGCATATCCACCTAGTAAATTAGAAGGTAAAGCAAAATTTTCTATTTCATGTATTTATAAACAAAAGCAGTAATAACCTTTAAGAATTTAATTTTGAAAGCAATGGAAACAAACATTTTAAGGATGATTTCCGATTACACAAATCTAACAAAGAATAAGGGCATTAGAAAACATATATTTGTCCTAATAAATTTAAATAGCATTAGACTTCCAAGCATTTCTAATAAGGACAGCTTCTCCTAAACCAGTGGTCCTCAAACTTTAATGTGTATCAGACGCTCTTGGAAGCCTTGTTAAAATGAAGATTTCTCCCCTGCCTGAGTTTCTGATTCTGGCTATGGGGCCCAAGAATTTGAATTCCTAACATGCTCCCAGAAAATGCTGACAGTGATGGTCTGGAAACCACACTTTGATAATCACTGTCCTAAACCAAAAGAAACTTTAAATTAAAATATTTACCAAAAAAAAAAAAAAAAAAAAAAAAAAATCCCTCATCCATGACAGAGTACCCTTCATTTTACAAAGACCATTATTTCTTGTACTTTGAGATTTCCAGGATATCTCATTAGAACATTAAAGAATTGATAAACTAAGTATTCTTCATGTAAGCTGGATATGTTCATTTTTAACTGTATAGAGCAGTATACAGGGTATATAGCAGTGTGCAGGGTATACAGTACTTCTCAAATGAGAAAAGATGAAGCACCTGGCCAAGTGGTGTGCAGTAAGATGTAGCCTACTATTCATTCCCAAAATATGTTGGCCAATGCGTCTCACTGCAAAATCAAATAATGGTAAGGTATTCCCCTGCTTCAATTCACAGGAAAAATCATATTCATGGAGAATTTTTTTTTGACTTTGAAAGTTTTCCTCATATTAATTTTTCCTAAACCTCTAACACTGGCTACAGTTTGCCTCTATTGGAATCCAATTCTAGACAGCATCTGTTAGGGAATAAATGTCTGTGCACCCCCTTCACATACAGATTCTTATGCTGAAGCCCTAATCCCCAACACAAGTGTATTTGGAAACAGGGCCTGTGAGGAGGTGCAAAGAATGCCAGGCAGCATGCCTTGCAGGTACTGCTCTGCCAACTGGATAAACTCAGGAACCACTGCACTGAAGAAATGTCCACATTGAGGAAAAACTACTGTCTGGGGCTGGCTGACTGCTCAGCTGGTTAGAACATGGTGCTAACAACACCAAGGTCTGGGGTTCAATCCCTATACTGGCCAGTTGCAGGAGAAAAAAAAAAAAAAAAACTACTGTCTATCTGCGTTCTAGAATCTGACTGACCTGGGTTCATATTCGTTCATTCTCATTCTTTTTCTCTGTCTTTCTGTGTGTGTGTGTGTTCATTCCACACAAAATCTGCCAGTGACAAAATCTGCTGTTCCTTTGCAACAGTCAGCTCCTTGAGCTGCTCAGCTTTACAACACTCCCTCCTCGCCACTTCCTGGCATGTCCTGGCTTCTGGTCAGAGACCCCATCACGCTAAACACAATAAGATAATCTACTCCTGTTACAGATTTGAATAACCACTTGAAGGGTCTTTCTCCAAGGCCAGTTTTGTTTTGTTTTCCTTTCTCCCTACTTTCAAATTTGGCACTTCCCTAGGTGTTTTTACTATATTAAAAGAAAGGCTAGGATATCCAACTTCTAGTCCAAATTCTTATTCCTTAATCTCTCTGTTTTTAGAGTATACATAAATAATACAAATTAAAATTCTCTAAGATCTGAAAATGATAAATTATAGTTTCCATTCTCATCATGTCTAGTTTAACTAAACAGTTTTTTATTGGGAAAGACACCTAATGATATCATTAGAGCTAAGACATACAATAGAATTATTCTTAACATATGACAGGTCAAGTGTTTGGCAGGGGATTAGGAAACATGTTTAAAGGAAAACATGTTCATGTTAGTTATTACAGATTAGTATTTCTTAAAATTTTAGGACCCATTCCTTCTGATAAGCCTAAAGATCTCACACAATCTTTCCTCTTTAACGTTTCAAAATAAATAAATATTATGACTAAAAGCAAATCAAAGCCATGGTAATTTGGGAATATGGATTCACAAATTAAACACATTTCCCATCCAAGGAAATTGTGATAAACACCAGAACACCCTCACACCCACTGCTGCCACCCCTAGCCTCAAACACTGATAAAAATAAAAAATTTAACAAACTAACAACTGTATATAAGGCTATATATCACTTGGTTTGGAAAAGAACAGAGAACTTACTTTATTAATTTTCAATGCTGGTAATGTCTCTGCATCTGTTTTTGCCAAATGAAGTTTATTTTCTGGCACATACAGTTCTTTTACTTCATAAGAGGCATCCACAGGTACAATATCCTATATATAACAAGAATACAATTAAATGTTCAATTCAACAATTTAGGGTTCTCCAAAGGGTATTTTAATGAAGAAAATCAACATTTCAAAATGAGACTTTAAAAAAATAGCATAAAAGAGGGCTTTGAATGCTGTGCTCACTCCAATCAATTTTCCTAATGTTAGCTGGTCTACTGTCAATCAGATAAAATCCTATATTCAAGGAGTAATTAAGTATAATGCCCCACTACCTAGAGGGAAAGAATAAATTCCTAGGATAAACTATATATGTCAAAATCAGGCAACAGAAAGGGCTGGCCAGTTAGCTCAGTTGGTTAGAGCTCAGTGCTGAAACACCAAGGTCAAGGATTTGGATCCCCATACTGGCCAGCCACAAAAAAAAAGGGAAAAGAAAAGAAAAAAAAAAAAATCAGGCAACCGCAAATAAGAAGTGACCTCGAAGAAGAGGTAATAAAAAGAATTTAGAAACAAAAAAATCACTTGAAACATAATCGTTATTATCTTTAACACATCATGAAACCATTTTATTCCAGCTTTCACATGCACTTTTATCACAAATGTCACTAAAGCTGCTTTTTTACTCATAAAACACTTAAATAGGTCAGCTTTACTCCCCCCATCACAGTTTGGAAATAGCACTTTTTTAAAAAAATTTTATTTACTATCTATCTATCTATCTATTTATTTATTTATTTGGCAGTTGGCTGGTAAGGGGATTGTTTTGCTCCTCTGCAGCTAACCAGTATGGGGATCTGAACTCTTTACCTTGGTGTTATCAGCACCACACTCTCCCAAGTAAGCTAAACAGCCTTCCGACCCCACATGAAATGTAGCCTGAAACTTTTATCCAAGAACCAAGTACTCATTTACAAATATTGGGACAGTGTTTTTCCATACTTATCATGCAAGTATATATTTGTGGGTACCACAATATAGCCATTTACACACATCTCACTAGGAGATTTTTCAAGGTTTATTCACAAAACTAATCATACCCTTAGGAATAATTACTAAATGCATTTAATCACTTTAAATTTTTTTTAAAGCCAAATCTGTAAGCATACAAAACTGGCACTGATTAAGGTCTTCTCATACATGTGTCCAAGAATTACTTTCTTATTCAAAACAAAGTAATCCTCAAGATAAGAAGAAGATAAGCCACAGACTGGAAGAAAATATTTGCAAAAGGACTGTTATCTAAAATATACAAAGAACTCTGAAAACTCATAAGTAACGAATAACTCAATTACAAAATGGGCAAAAGACCTGAATAGACACCTCACCAAAGAAGATATACAGATCGCAAGTAAATATATGAAAAGATGTTCAACATCGGAAGTCACCAGGAAAACTGCAAATTAAAACAACAATGAGACACCACAGTACACCTATTAGGTTGGCCAAAGTACAAAACACTGACAACACCAAATGCTGCCAAGGACGTAGAGCAACAGGAGTTCTCATTCAAAGCTGATGGAAATATAAAATGGTGAAGCCACTCTGAAAGACAGGTAGGTGGTTTGTTATAAAACTAAACATATTCTTCCCATACAATTCAACAATTTTACCACTTAATATTTACCCAGTTGAGTTGAAAATTTATGTCCACACAAAATCCTGCACGCAATATTAATAGCAGCTTTATTCATAGTAACCAAAACTTGGAAGCAACCAAGATGTTCTTTAGTAGGTAAATGGATAAGCAAACTGTGGAACATCAGGACAATGAAATATTGTTCAGCACTAAGAAGAAATACACTATCAAGCCATGAAAAAACACGGAGGAAACTTAAATGCAAATTGCTAAGTAAATAAGCCAATCTGAAAAGCCTACATATTGTAGGATTCCAACTATATGAAATCAATTTTGCTGTGAACCCAAAATTTCTCTAAAAAATAAAGCACTAATTTACTGCTTTTGTAAATAAAAAACAACAATAATAAAAAATAATTCAAAATAAAGTATTAATGGAAGAATTGGATTTTTAAGGACACTCTCTATTTTTTTCCTGAAGAATCATTTGAAGAAGAAATTTCTTTTTTTTTTTTAAGAGTTAAAAGTTAGGTCTTTTAAAAATCTGATCTGCCAACTTAGCGTTTTCCACCAATTCTGGAAGCAGAAACCTTCACAGACTTCATAATCTTTTGCTTAGGTGCTGCCCCCGTGGGAGCCTTAGCAGCCATTGCAGTCTTTTTAGACGCTTGCTTAGCCTTTTTTGCTTCCTTGGCAGCCCTGATAGCTTGTTCTCATTGAGCCTTTCTAACTTCAGGTTTCTAATTCCTCTTGGCCATTATATCAGCAAGAGATGGCCAAGTGATGGCCCTCTGGAATCTGACTGCATGTCGGGTCCTATGCTTTTGCATTTCTTCCAACTGTCCCTTTTTGTGCTTTCTTCTGTAGAGGAGAGTCCAGTTTATCTGCTGAGGATTCCTCTTGGATAGAAATGCTGACTCTCGGGTAGGCCCGGTGGCGCACTGCTACAGTGAGCCGCTTGGGAGTGCGGCGGCGCTCCCGCCGAGGGTTCGGATCCCACATACAGACTGGCTGCTCACTGGCTGAGCGAGGTGCGGGAGCAACACCGAGGGTTGCGATCCCGTTGCCGGTCCCGGTCCGGTACGGGCGCGACACTGAGGGTTGCGATCCGTTGCCGGTCACGAAAAAAAGACAAAAAAGGAAAAAAAAAAAAAAAAAAAAGAAAGAAAGAAATGCTGACTCTCATTTTGCATTAAGAAATTGGAAAACCTTCCCGTTGTCCTGGCGTACTGCCTCCCATGTCCGGGATAGATCTTGTACCTGCTGAAACTGCACAGCTTGACCTTCACGGTGCCGGACACCAGGGATGAGAAAGGATGGCAAAGAGGACAGAAATTTCAACTTATATTTGATTTTACATGGTATCTTTGGTAGAAGAAAAAAGGCAGAGTCACATATGTGTATCAAAGCCGGATGACCTCATGAAAGGCCTAGATGCTACTGCTCCAGAAGTCCCTAAGGGTTCTGAGGATCTAGAAAGAATTATTCTCCTACATTTCTCCAACACTCTGTTCCTTCGAAGATGGAACAAAAGAGACTCCGTTCGGCACTGGCTAAATCATGTGCCAAGATCAGGCTCCTACTCATAAATTCAAGGCCTCTGACCATTCTCATTATAAACCCAGAAATAAATAAGGGTGAACATGAAGGAAAAGAAAAAATAATAATAAAATATAAAGAAAGAAAAGAAATAAACACCACTAGCAACAATATTAAGTTCAGCCAGCTACACTTACTTGCTCCTGAAATGCAGATATGAATGACACTTTCAGGAGGTTTCTTTCTCCCCAGAGTGTCCCACTGCTCATAGGAAGAAAGCAGGAAAGTGTGTGTGTGTGAGCACAAACCCGGCATAGCATAGGACACTCATACACCTTCCCAGTCTTCTGCGATTAAGCTTCCTGCAGGCACCCATAGCTAAGAGCTACTTATTGTGTTTACTGAGAGGAGATACTACATGAAGGCATTTTTTAAAAATGGTGAAAGGCAGCTCTACCAGCTGCCTTTATTTTCTCTTCGTAGACATAAATACTATACTACTGTGTACTGATGGGGCAGATTATTTCCAATAACCAGAGCTAAAGAGGGCATATCTTAAATTTTGCCAAGGGGTTCAAAGAAGTGATAAGTAAACACACACAGTTTATACACAGTACTGTATTTAATTGTGCCCCTGAAGAGGAAACCAAACAGAAAAAAGACTCTTTAAATCTGGCAAGAAAAATAGTTTAAAGTAGTCCATTCTGTGCCTTCCAACTCCAGAAACTATTGTTAATGCATTTATTTTAAATTATAAAATTGCAGTAAAGAGAATTTGGATATGAGAAAAACAAATCACCCTTTATCCCTATTTGTAGTTGTCACTGTCTTTTTTCTATCTTCCCTTCCAACTGTTCTCCACCCACAGGCACATTTCAGAGTAAATGGTAGTTTCAATAATCTACGCACTCTATTACTTCATGAACTAGACAATAAAAATTCACAATTAACTTTTCCTGGAAGGACAATATGCCATGCATTAACTGAACTGCACACATATCCTACAGGTTCAGTTAGACTCTTGGATATGTAAGAGCCACAAAGATGCCTTGAGGCATACACATTCCTTGCAGCTGCTCCACACTAGGAAAAAAATGCTAAAAGTAACTGAAGCTACACAAAAACTCAGGCATTCATTAGGACTTTTATGAGAAAGAGTATGACAGAGTTTCACAAAAGAGACGTAAAACTAAATATTTACATTAGTCACAAAACTTTAGGGATACCGTTTTAGTTTTCTGTTGCTTATAACAGAATACCTGAAACTGGGTAACTTATAAAGAAACAGAATTTATTTTTTTCCCTTTTTTTTTTTTTTCCTGGCCAGTACAGGGATCAAATCCCATATCTTATTTCTATCAGCACCACGCTCTAACCAACTGAGATAACCAGCCAGTCAGAATTTATTTCTTACAGTTCAGGAGGTTGGTAAGTCCAAGGTCAAGGGGGCATATCCGGTGAGGGCCTTCTTCCTGGTAGGAATGAGAACTCTCTGCAGAGCCCTGAGATGGTGCAGGGTACCGCATGGTAAGAGGGCAAAAGCATGCTCACATGCTAGCTCAGGTCTCCCTTTCTCTTCTTATAAAGCCATCAGTTCCACTCCCTTGATAACCCATTAATCCATTAACCCATTAATCCATGAATGGTTAACCCATTCTTGAGAGCAAAGCCCTCACGATCCAATCACCCCATAAAGGCCCCACCTCTCAACACTGCCACACTGGGGATTAAGTTTCAACATGAGTTTTAGAGGGGATATTCAAACCATAACAGACACAACATCTTCAAAACCAAAAAGAAATACAAGAAAGCAACAGGGTCTATAGGTCAGTTATTTCTGATGTTCTCACAACTAGCAGTGCGAAGTAAGAAAAAAGGGAACAGGCTTTTTGTACCCAAGATCTACGTCAAAATTCTAACACTGCAATCTTTAGCGGGTTACTAACATTTCACAACCTGTCTCCTCTTCAGTTGTTAACACACACACACACACATACACACACACAGATACACAGATGTTACAAGGCTGTTGTGACAATTAAATGACTTAAAGTGTCTGAACTGTGGGGACTAACATTAACTGGATGCTTACTACAATACTAAGTACATTGTTCTAAGGGCTTCATATAAATTAATTCATTTAATTTTCTCACAATCCTACCTTTAAAAGGAGAAGAAACTACTGCTATCCCCCCTTCACAGATGAGGAAATTGAGGCCCAGAAGAGGTTAGTAACTTGCCATAAATCCCTGCTATACTTTATTCCAATGCACTTAACAAACAATAAATACTCAATAAATAATAATAAACAAATAAATAATATGCTTGCTATATGACAGGAACTGTTCTAAGCACTCTAAATATATTAACTCATAGAATCCCAAGTACAACTCTGAGGCAGGTACTCTCCCATTTCACAGATGAGAGAACTGAAGCCAGAAAAATTAGGTTTTTTCCAAGGTCATATAGTTAGTTAATTGTTAAACTGGGATTCCATCTGGAGTTCTAATACTATTCTCAAAAACAAAAACAAAACTATTGTTTCTTCCATGAAAACTAAGTTATAAAATATTTTGTCATACAAGTTATTCTTAATTTATTTTCATGATTTTATTAAACATTTTTAATTCCCAGGATGTCAGGTCAATATGTTATCTTTCAATGTGTCGATAAAGTTATAGACAAAAAGCAAAGACACTCAACATTTCAGTTAGGCCTAAACTGTTTATTAAGGATAAGTGAACAACTTTCAATCAATTTTTCCAAACCCTGTGCCTTGGGTTGCATGTCCCCCCACAACTTAATCCCCACTGTAATTGCTGAGGTTACGAAATCCTATTATGGTGATTGAAAGGCGGGGCCTTGAAGAGGTGATTAGATTGTAGGACCGTGCCATACTGAATGAATGAACAACGGTGGTCAGGGGTGTGGTTCAGAGGGCTTTAAAAGGAGAGCACGTGAGGAACTATCACTCCCTGCACTCCACCATTTCACAACGTGACACCCTACATCACTGCAGTCACCACCAACGAAAGCTCTCGCCAGATGTGTTCCCTGGACTTTGAACTACCCAGCCTCTGAAACTGTAAGCAATAAATTTTGTTTTCTATATAAATCATCCAGTTTCGGGTATTTTGTTAGATGCAACAGAAACAGACTAATATACCCTGCTACGGTGAATAAACTGTGAACCTCCACTTCCCCCACTTTGGGCCACTTAAAACTTGGAAACCCAGAAAACAGTCTGAGAACAAATGACATGAGGACTGCAGAGAAGAAAAGAATCTCATTCTCAATATCAATGATAAGAACAACTCTACCTAAAGCTTTCCTTGCCATCTCTGAAACCTATATTACTATAAGGATGGGATACATTTTGTATATTGTGGTGAGATTTGGCTACTCTCCCCCTCCCCCACAATTATTGCTGAACACTGTCAACAATCTTGGAGGGCCAGAAGAAAGCATCCAGCAGTCTAATCTTTTGATTTTTGTTGGGTGCAACAAGGCATTTGTAGCTGGTTTCCTAGACCAGCATCACTAGATTCACCTGATTCAATACTGCTGATTAGCCAGGCACTTAGATGCTCCAGGCAAGTGGCTGGGATGGGGCTCCTGCCTCTGGCCTGGAGCCACCCTCTCCAGACCACCATGGCACCAGAGCACATGCTCAGGCACTTGACTTCTGCCTCTGAAGAGAGTTTCAGACTAAGAAGTGCAAACTGACAGAAGTGTCTACAAATAACACCTATGGTTTCCTTCCAACTATATTCCCAAGTTAAGCAAATTTGTGAGTGAATCTAAGTGTCTCTAAGATAATGAGTCTGAACATGAAAAGGGTAATATCCATTCTATGGGCCTAACCAAATTATTTTTTAAAATGTTTTGTGCACTAATAACAAAGTTATTCATGCGTTAGCATTTTTAGTAACATGCCGCTTTACGTGTGTTAACATGGAGGCCATAATTACTTTCTTTTCAAGGAAGAGGTAAAACTGTTTTCATATTTTATTTTTGAGTCAAAATAAATTTTTTACCACAAGCATTTCATAAAATTCTTCCCTTTTCAAAATTTACATCCAGTAATATTTTTAAATTAATTTTAGCCTCACAACTTAAACACAAAATTCTTCCGACGCCTAACCAATGCCAATATAAAAGTTTAAGAGGTTGGTGCAATTTTTCTCTTCTAAAAAGATACATAATAAAAAAATAAATAAATAAAAAATAATAAAAATAAAAAGATACATAAAGAATATTTCTGGAATTAATGCAAACATAACAGCATGAAGCAAGAGGAACATGGAGCATCTGCTCAGTGGAAATGAGTTCTATATAGATTCTATATGTAGAGCCAAAAGGACTGGGTCTCTACCAGGAATACAAAAAGGATTTTAAAAATGCAGACACAGCCACTTTCTGGCACATTCTAGTGACAAATCTTCTAAGTTTCCAAAACCACTACTAACCATCTAAAAGGAGCAAAACCACCTCAAAGTGACAGAAGATATTTGGACAAAAGAATGGGAAGTCCCTGCCACATGAGCTATCCATCTTATTTGAGACTCATTAGGATTTCCATAGACACAGTTAGCTATTAGAAACAGTGTGTTCTTTCTCAATTTGCACATATAAAACCCTTTATGTCACAAAATTTCCTTTAAAACAAAAACAGATCACAAGCCAGGCCAGGAGAAAGTCTTTACATAGCTAGACACCTCACCTCCAATCTGAAGAGCTCCACAGTCACCCAGCACAGAAGGGTGAAGGGGCTCACAGGTCCCCCAGAGTCCTTCCAAGCAGGGAATCAGTAAACAATTCACACACCAGCAATAAAGAGGCGTCAATTCTATAACCTGTAAGTCTAGAAATATTTAATTATAAATTTTTAAATATTTATTTTAAAATGTAACATAGATACCCAAAAGTTGCTTTGTTTTCTTTTGTTTTGTTTATTTGCTTGATTGACTAACCATAGTCTAAGATCTAACATATGCTGTATCTGTGTCCTTGCTCAAACAAACAATTGTTTGTTTTTACCTGGAAACTGGCGGGCAGGACAAATAACATTCACTACATGAAAACAGTAGCTCTTGCCTTCTCATTGTAATCTTCCTAAAGAATTCTGAACGTATTCATAAATATAGTGATTCCACATTTTAAGTTTTTCTTTTAAGTATTTTCTGCACTTTTTTCTTGAACCAAATCTGCTCAACAGATTTGAACACTAGGGCTCATTCATATTTTTATGTTACTATTAAATTTCTATTATCTAAACTATATGCACCCAAAGCACGAACACCAAACGACATTCTGGCAATACTTTAAAACCGAGCTGCAAAGTCTGGATTTTATGTGCAGTATAAAATCCATTTAGAGCACTAAACCACCATTTCATAAAAAGACAAACCTTTAAATAATTTATAGGACTAGTAGATCTAGGGTTCCTGGTAGATTTAAAAACAGTATTTAAAATATCACTTTAGATTAAAACCAGCAGCAAAAAGCCTACTTCCTTATGGTATGACAAGCCGAGTTAAAATGCAATACTAGCAGGCCATCTAGTGACCATTCAAGGGTTAGGAAAAAATTAAATCAAAAATCCTCATTATCTGTTAGTGTCTTCTGATTTCTTGAATAAATCCATGCCAAATGAAGCACACTAAGGAAATCAAGATGCTTTGACCAAATGCTGAGAAATGCAGTCTTTCCATAAGTGACCACATTACCTATCCTAATTATATTACAAAGTCAGACTGAAAGATAAGACAATCCAGAGATGACAGAGGATCTGTAACATTATGCTAAAGTTCCCATGGTAACCAAAGTACCCATCATTCTAAAATCCCCATTGCACATCATACTAAGAACATATTTTTCTTGGATAGTGAATTAAATACTATATTTAACTAATTAACATAAAAGAAACAATTCCAGGTAGAATTTTCATTCCAGAAGAGTCTCTCCAAAGTAATACTGAGCATCAGATAAAAGAAAACCCCATTTACCACTATTATTTCTTTGGAGATAGCACTTCTCAAACACCATTCTCTGGAAAGTCCCAAACCACACTACCCTGTTCTAATAAGAAGTTGTGGTACAATAAGAAATATAGAGCAGAGTAGTATTCCATTGTGTAGATAAACCACATTTTCCTTATCCACTCATCTGATGATGGACATTTGGGCTGGTTCCAACTTTTGGCTATTGTAAATAGTGCTGCATGGATGGACTTAGAAAAAATTATATTAAGTGAAATAAGTCAGGCACAGAAAGAGAAATACCACATGTTCTCACTTGTTTGTGGGAGTTAAAAATAAATAAATGAATAAACATATAAACAAATGGTGGGGGGAAGGGGGGAAGAAGACACAACAACCACAACAATTCCTTGAATTTGTTAAGACAAGTGAACAGATAGATGTTGATGGGAGGGAGGGGGGAGCAGGAGGGGGGAAAGAGGAATTGGTAAAGGGACATGAAAATCAACTACATTGTGTATTGATAAATTAAAATTAAATAAATTAATAATTTTTTTTAAGAAAAGAAATATATATTTGATCTCTGTCCCCAGTTCCTGGAACAGAACTCCTAAATCCCTTGGATTCCCCTAAGTGTTATAAGTGTCTTTGATATACTAAAGAGATGAGTCGCGGCTGAAGGGCCCCCTACATAGTTTCAAGATGAGGACTGGTCACCAGAAAGACCAAGCCTTGATTAGAGGGTTGGAACTTTCAGCCCCACCTCCACAGCCTCTGGGGAGGAGAACGGGGCTAGAGATTGAGTTCAGCCACCCATTGCCAATGTTTTAGTCAATCACTTCTACATAAAACTTCCCTAAAAACCCCCAAATGATAAGGTTCAGAGAGCTTCTGGGTTGGTGAACACACGGAGGTGCTGGCAGGGTGGAGTGCCAGAGATGACGTGGAAGCTCCGCCCCCTTTCCTCCCACCTTGCACTATCCATCTCTTTCATCTGGCTGTTGCTGAATGTATAATAAACCAGTAACAGTATATAAAGCACCTTCCTGTGTTCTGTGAGTTATTCTAGCAAGTTATCAAACCTGGCGGGTAGGGGTGGGAACCCCTGAATTTGTAATCAGCCAAGCAGAAAAGTGGGTGGCCTGGGCACCCCATTTGAAGCTGGCTTCTGAAATAGGGGCAGTCATGTGGGACTGAGCCCTTAACCTGTGGAATCTGGGCTAACTCCGGACAGTGAATGTCAGAACTTAATTCAATTGCTAGACACTCGATGTCAGAGATCAGAGAATTGGTTAATGTGAGGAAAAAACCTCAAAAGTCTAAAAAAACCGAGCCTGAAAAGGAGATAAAGTTCACTTAACTTGATTATTTTAGAAATAAGATTTTCATTATATGTGGCATAATAACCCCAGTCACTCATTTACCATTTAGATTAGGTTTTAGCACCGAAGTAAATCATAATTCTGGCAAAATGTGCCTCCACTTTTCAAAGTAAACTAGATAACCTACAATCACTTTTCTCATTTCACACTACATAGAACAAACACTTCACACTAACCAGGCACAGCAGTGGGCAGTTTATTTCTTTCCACAGTAAACATTCTTTCCAACCCAGAAAATGTTGCTTTTGATCTGCTCTGAAGTACTTTAAAGTATTCGAAAAATATTAAATCTTTCTAAGGTCAATGAAATGCCCATTCGTCTCTATTTCTTAATCCCAAATATGCTTAGCAAACAACTGGTTGAAGAATGTATAAGGTAATCAAAGAAAAGATTTGTATTTCAGAAAAAAAACTAGAAATGGAAATAATCTAGACGTGAGTAAAGGCTGTATAGTGGAAAGGCGAGAGCATGGGCTGCAGAATCAATCGGACCTATGTTCAGATCTGACCCTCCCTGACTAAGCTGTCCTGGCACCAACAGCTTCACCTCCCTGCATCTGTTTCCTCATCAGTAAAATGAGGACCACTGTAACTACTTCTCAGAGTTTTAACACAAATTAAGTGCAATAATGCTACTGAAGTACCTAACACAAGGCCTAATACATAGTAAGAGTTCAACTAACAAGGGTTATTACTGATGCTTTCCATCTCTGCCATGGTGTTCTCTTTCAGAACACAAAATTGTATTCTTATCCACATGCTGACTAATGCAGGACCTCTGATCTTCACATCCCCACTCAAAATACATACTGTAAAGCTATGTAGAACTGATTATTATTCTTTGCTTTAAAGCACCACTACACTTGACATATTCATCCCCTTCACCTCCCAATCTATACTTAGACTCTACTATGTGCTCTCACCTGACCCACATTTGGAAAACCTACCAAATGTCTCTGTGGTAACAATGAAGATGAACTGCACTTGCTACCCCTGGATAGAAGGAGTTTCTTATGTAAAGTGCACATTACACCAAGTCACCTTGCAATGAGGGTACAGTAAGCAAATGCACTCCTAGCATCACTGACTAACTATGAACTCAGTGATGAATGTTAGGTATTCACTGGTTTCTCCATGTGCCTTAATGCCCATTTAGGGTTCAACTTTGTGAGAAAAATAAAGGAGAATAAATGCCAGAACAAATGTAGTCATATGTGTATGTATGTGTGTATATTTAGTCTTTCAATTGTATTTTTAAGTTCTACATCATGTTATAAAAGAAGAAAAATAAGTAAATTTATATATGGTCATTCCACTATAAACTAAATAATTGTGGTAAGGACCAAGAAGTAACAAACACAAGGCAGGAATTTTTTTCTTTAATTCTCTGACACACCCCCAGTGTTTACAATAGTAACTACCACATATGGCACTAAGTATCTGTTAAATTAACTAATGGGGTCACCCATGTACAAAAGAAATATTGACATGTTTTCAATAAGAAGTGTAGTCACTTACTTAGGAAAGCATATAACAGATCTTTGAAAGGAGCGTGGTCCCAAAAGAAAGCAACTGCATTAAGGAAGCATCTGCATCTCTCTTCTTTTGTCACCATCCAGCTTTAAGAAAAAAATAAGTAATTTTTCAAAAGAAAATTTCTCTGTCAGAAACTAATATAACCGGAATCCCTTTCTGGGTATAGATTTAATCACATTCCAAGTAAGGTGTATGAGAAGACTCCTAAAAGTAAAAGACAGAGGTATATGAAAATGACTGTGAAATTCTAGGTCCAGAATCCAGCATGTCCATGAGCAAGTTTCTTAATTTCTCTGAAATACTTCATAGGTTTACTGTATGAATATAATTAGAAAACATGTAGAAATTACTCAGCACAAAGACCACTTGGGAAACTACCACAGTAATTCCACTGCTATAAACATTGGGGATGTGGCAGAGAAATAAATGATAGAAATTCTTCCCTTGTGGACATTACTTTTTGGTCCTTACCATTATTATCTAGTTTATAGTGTACACACTAAAAAAACATATATAAATTCATTTATCTGTCTTCTATAACGATGCAGAATTTAAAAATACAATTGAAGAAAGAATATGCACACACATGACTACATCTGTTCTGGCATTTATTCTCCTTTGTTTTTCTCACAAAATTGAATCTTAAGTAGGCATTAGGGCACATGGAGAAACCAGAGAAACATGGTTGGGAGCTGAACTAAGCAAAATGGCAACTTTCCCCCAGATTATAACAATCAGAATAAATTACCTTAAAGGACACAAAGACCTGCATATATAATAAGTACGTAGCAAATGTTAGTTTCTTATCTTTATCTCTTTTTCCAGCCTTGTATGAAATCGTACAATCATCAGATTGTCTAGCAGTAATAATACAAACTAATATCTGTATAAAAGGACAATTAGTATATTCATTAATTAGGAGCAAACAAATCAGAAGGAAGGCATTAATTAGGACTACAGAGATTAAGGCAAGCAATGATACCAAAAAAAAAAAAAGGAAAAAAAGAAAGAAAGTAAATGCAGTGGAATACATAAGGACAATAAATAAGAAAATATGCAGCTTGGAACCAAATTATGGAAAACCTTGAACACAAATCACCTGAATTCTGCAACCAATGGGAAAATCAATAAATGAGTGAAAAAGAGAAATGTTTAATCTACCCTAGAGAAAGATGATTCTGCAAATATATAGGATGGACTAAAAGACATACAGAATTGGAGGTGTGATAAACAGGTAAGGGAATATTGGTTAGTATGAGCCTAAAATCACACAGTGGTATTTACCCTCAATTTTTAACCACTAGAAAAAAAAGCCAATATGCAAAGTCCTATGCATTACAAACACCACGTGAGTCTGTACCTTCATTTTACAGGATTATGTTTAAAAACCAATTTAACTCTGAATACAATATGGGAACCTGGAATAGGAAAGGACATTAGTAGAAAAATTGGTGAAATCCAAATAAGTTTTTGCTTTAATTTACAGTGCCATAACAAGGATAAATGTTCTATGGTCACATAAGATGTTAACGTAAGAGGAAGCTGAATGAAAAATATACAGGACTCTATTATTTTTAGATTTACAGAAGAATTGCAAAATTTTCTCAAAATAAAGTTTTTTTTAAAAACAACAAAATCATTTTTCCCTGCAAAAAATAAATAATTAAATAAATAGCTCATATGTAGGTAAAGTGTCAAACCCAAAGGATGCTACTTTAAGTCCAGCCCCAAAGAAGAGGTTAGGAACTGAAAGAAAGAAGGCAAGGAGGGAGATACCAATCACACGTTAAGTTTAATAATTCTTTATAAATGTCTGAACTATCTGGAATTATCTGTAGTCCATAAAATGGTTTCACAGAGTCATGAGTCCCATAAAATTATACATAAAAGGGTATCTATGTGCACTTTTCTGGGATTTCATCAAACACGTACAAGTCACTAATAAGATATAAAAAATTAAAACACAATAAAACTATGTATAACTTTCTAACTTTGATATGACAAATCTCCAGTAAAAAATACATGATAAATTCAATGTACAAAAAATCTAAACAAAACTACAATCAAAATTTAAAAATACCGAAACCATAGTTCCAATAAAAATGACATAGAATTCATATCTATGTCTAAAACAAAGGATTTTATACAAATTTATAAGAAAACTGTAAATAACACCAACAAAGTAAAAGCAAAGAGTAAGAACTGACAATTCACTGAAAATGAAACACAGAGGTTCTATAGAACATCACCTCACAAGTGAAAATGCCAGCTAGTCTGTAAAACCATGAATTTTCCTGAGCCCATCACAGAGCTAAGTCCTAAAACAGTGAGATGAACTGCTTCCAGTGAGTGACAAGTCCTACCAAGAAAAGATGAGACACATCAACTGTTTCCCTTTAGCAGAATGTGGAGGAAGTTGTGGCTGCAGTAAAGGCAGGTAAGAAGAAGAAAGCTAAAATGTTTTTTAAAATTTTAAAGGCTGAGTGTGAACTAGTATGGCAGGTTAGTAAAACTGGGGGCCTCAGACACGAGGGGCTCTGCATTCACTCACAAGCAGATCTACAGCAGGTGCTCAGAACAAAGATCAGGAGCAGGTTTGAGGACTAAAAAGAGAGTCCTCCTCAGAGGTGCACAGGCACAAAACTCTGCCCACTACCCAGACCTTCTCTCATGTCTGCAAAAGCCTTCAGGTGATGGACAATGACTGGAAAACTTACCAAGGTCCCCTGTTTCTGGAGGAGAAGAAGAAGCAGATATGGTCTGCCTAAGGGAAGAAGGTAGAGGAAACCCTCCTGCACTGCAGTGACACAAACTAGGTACAGATACAAAACATGCTAATGCATGTGAGGACCAGAAAACTTACCCTCCATACCTTCCAGTTTCAAAGCAGAGGTTAGCTGCCATGACAGGGAAAGAAAGAACACTGAGAAAAACCCACCTCAAGACTCAAGAACATAGGTCCTGCCTAAGACTGAAACTGGACCAGGAAAATAGAGAATCACCACCACTCTTCCTATTATGAGCTTAGCACTAAGCAACAGCAATTTCCTGCTGAGAGAGGAGTAAAAGCATGGAGAGAGGCATGCAAGGAATGGTGAAAGCTGAGGGTGGAGCAGGAACACAGGCCTTACACTAAGCACAAAGTAGAATAGTTAATCATTGGAGAAATTTGAATCCTGTGGTGCATTAAGAATAATTACAGAATAAGGAAATCCAAATCCAGTTGAGCTACTGACTATGTTAGCCTACTATACTAACAGCATGACAGACAAAGAGATATGCCCATGGTATAAACACTATTTACCTCAATCTCTACTGTTCTTACAGACACAATGTCCAGCATTCAATAAAAATTACAAGGTACACCAAAAAAGCAAGAAAAACTACCCAATGTCAAGATAATACAATCAACAAAACTAGATGTGGAAATGACCCAGATGTTCAAACTATCAGGCAGGACTTTAAAATAACTATGATTAATATGTAAAGGAAGTTGTAGAAAACTGAACAACATGCATGAACAGATGGAGAATTTTAACAGAGAGATGTACATTATTTAAAAAAAAACAAATTATAATGGAATTGTTTTTAATGAGACTCAGAGTTTAAGTGGATACAGCTGAGGAATCCATAGTTAAAAATAAGTGAATAGAAATTATCAAAGCTAAAATATAAACAGTAAAAGAGTGAAAAGACAGTATATGAAAACTATGGAACAATATTATATTGTTTAAGATATGCATAACTGGAATCCCAGAAAAAAAGAATAGAGCAAAAGAAAAAAATCTAAGGAGACAACAGCCAAAAGTTTTTAAAAACTAGTAAAAAAACAAACCACAAATCCAAGGTCAGAGAACTCTAAATGGGAAGAAAAAAGACCCAAACATACTAAAAGACTTAGACTCATCATACTAAAATGGCTTTAAAAAAAAAACAAATTAAGAGAAAATCTTGAATTCAGATAGGAAAAAAAAATTACAAAGAGAGAAATAAAGAAAAGAATTACACTAGATTTCTCATCAGACATAATACAAACAAAAGAACCATGCAGCAACATCTTCAAAGCACCAAAGGAAAAAAAAAATCTGTCAAACCACAATTCTAGGCCCAGCAAAAATATATTTTAAAAATGAACAAACAAATGAGAAAGATCTGATATGAAACCTTTCCAAACTCATTCCTCTGAGCCTACCAGTATGTCATGAACACACCAAAATCACAGTTTTTAATACACTTCCCAGGAGTTATACACTCTTGTTTCTGTTTCTATCACCTACAATGGAAGTCCCTCGGGGATGGAGACATGGCTGATTAATCTTTGCCTTGCTAGTGCCTAGGACTGTGACTAACTACTGTAGTAGGCTTTTAATTGATGTGTGGTTGATGATGAATGATGAAGGAATGAACACTGGGGCAGCTCAGGTGATATGAGAGGGAAACCAGAAAGAGCAATAGGACTAGAGCAAGGGCTCAAAAGTTAGTTAACGAGAAACCTAGAGAGCAGAAAGACGAAGCATAAAACCTCCTGGGATAATATCTCATTGCCGTGCAGATAATGATAACACATGAATATATATATATACAAAGAAAAACATCACAGTGGTGCACTCATCAAATCATATTATTTCTATTTATTAGGCTAAAATGTTTGAAATAAAACAGGAAGAAAGGTCCCAGATTAACTACCCAGTAGATACTTTATAAAAAGTTTCAAAGATTAAACATGTATAATATATTCAGACAAAGGAAACATTTTAAAAAGTTGTATTTCTAATATATCCCCAGTAAGAGACACTAGATGAAAGAGGTTTACGGTAATTGGATTTTGTAGATCAAGAGGGGGTTCAAGTTCATAACCCTCAGTAAGGACAGATGGCAGAAAGATAATGACAAGGGGACAGGGTAACTACCGGCCCAAGGACCATCACCTGCACAAAGGCCAGACCTTCTCCAACTACGTGATCCTCCAGTGGTGTGAGGGAAGAGGGGAGGAAGTGGTGCAGAGAAAGGAGAAAGGAAAGAAAAATAACTTCTATAAACTGACTGAAGTCTGAGGAAACCATGCACCTGTTAGCAGGCCGGAGCACTCTGAATAACCTCAAGCCTCTTTATGCTTCCATAGGCCCAGGAACCAGAGAGAGGTCCTTATGTCCTGGAATCCTACCTTCCATAGGATTCCTTTCTAAAAATACAAGCATACGGATATCATGTTGTCACAGGGAAAATGTGGACACTCTCTTAATGTCTAGAAAAAGTTAACTACATTGTGAACCTCAACCTGAAATATGTAAAATAATGCCAAGTTATAGGATTGAATAATCACCCTGGATTTTCTCTATTAGGTATTTGTGTGGTAAAATTACTGGTAACATAAATGATTATTTGACTCCCAAACCTCTTGAAGTTTACGTTGACTGGGATATTTCATAACTGTACATTTACAGCATTCCCCACAACACCTAGCACAGTGATACATACACACAGAAAACTGTTAACACTATATAGAACTTAAAATACAAATGTTACTCAATATTAACGCCACTATTCAGTATTTTTGAGGTTATGAGATGACACAATTTTTCCCTGATGAGTCTTTCTTTCACTTTCCCTTACCCGTTCCTGTAGAAGTTCCACAACTTGTTGGACACAGTCATTTACATCACAGGAGTCTGTTTTCAGCACTAATTCAGGGGCCTCTGGTTTTTCATATTCAGAATCAATCCCAGTGAAACCTGTAAAAGATACCAGATAACAGAGAAGAATGGAAACTAAAATTAAAACAGGTTTGTTTCTCCAGTGCAAGTCTCTGTTACGTGAAAGTTAATATGTGTGCTGTCCTCTCTAAGCTACAGGGCTACGGTATTGAAACCTCTTTCTTGGGAGATTTCTAATTAAACTTTTGTCTTTTCTTTAAACATGTACAGTCAATTCTTGTTATTCATAGTAGCTATGTTCCATAAAGTTGCCACAAATACTTAATCAGCAAATACTAAATAACTGCTCCTAGATGAGATAGGTTAAATTGCTGCCAGCCCCTGGTCACAATATTTTTGTCAACCGATCAACTCTTCCACTTTGTTTTATGTGTGCTTCTGTTTAAAGATACCATATTTAACCTATATTGTTGATTAATATTGAACTCATAGCCAGCAGCACTATAACTCATGCCTGTATGAAGCTTATCTAACATGTGTACTTTCCTTATAAGGCACATCACAGCCTTCTTGTGCTTAGAAATGCCAGAGAGCATTATCACCACTGGAGTCCATTTTAAACAGCAAAATCATCCAAAAAAGCATAAAAGTGCAAAAACCATGACACTAAACAGGCTGCAAAAAGGACAGGTATTTACAGTATAAATTGAAACAAGTAGGCCAAGTTTCCCCTTGTTGCCGTCAGCTGGGAACAGGCGTGTGTCTGGTGACTCATTTTCCACACCTCTGCTTGTGTATGCAAATGACCGTGAAAGGGCCAGGAGTATTGATTTGGCGGTCACAAATAAATTTTATTAAGTAGGTGAATTCAAAAATATGGAATCCACAAATAATGAGGTACTACTGTGTTTCTTCTGACACCTTCTTTCTTTCTTTTTTTCTTAATGAAATGCCTAAACTGCCTATGAAGAAAAACGGAATTAACACCAGGTGTTCCAGACCATCTCAATTTCTCCACGGGAATATTAGAGTACTCCAAAAAGTTTGTGGAAAAATACAAGTAAAAGATAATGGGAATCTTTCTACTAACTTTTTGAAGTACCCTCATGTAGACCATAGTACCTAAGCCCTGGGAACAAACAGATTTGATAAAAGTTTTTTTTCCCCTCTCAACGCAAAAACTGACACTAAGCCCATCTGTCCTTTACATTCACAAGGATTATCCATGGCCAAACTGAAGCTCTGCAGGCTTCTTCATCTGCCATCAGATAACAAGCATTGCAGCAATACAAATTAACTACTCTTAGCTTAAGCAAAATATAAAATCATTACTACTAAGTACAGTTAGCAAAAGAGTTCTAAAATCTATATAAGCCTACAGCCACTTATTTCATTTTTTTTTTCTACTTCACATTTCTAAGCATCACCTGAAGTCCTGAACCCAAGAAGAAATTTCTGCATTACCAATATTCCCAACAGTATTTAGTGGTGGGTCACAATAAAATAGCTGGGGAAAAAAAAAAATAATTCTGGTTAGAACACTAAGTTCTAAACACACATTCTAAAGTGTGACTATATACTGGAATTGCCACATCCCACCCTCATAAGATTCTGATTTCAATGGTCTGGGGTACAACCCTGGCACTAGATTTGTAAAAGTTCCCAAGGTAATGCTAATGTGCAGCAAAGCTTAAGAACCACTGAATTAGAAGACTTGGCTTAACGTTTTGGAAGCCCAGGCATTCTAATTTATCCCATAAATGATTACAATAAACGTACACTATAAGAAAAACATTTATATTTAAGTCGAAAATAAATGACTACTTGAGTAGTAATTATGAAAATAATCTAGATATCAGAATGCCTGACTCAAGGGTATATGTCCTGTCTAGTAAATATTATATAAAGATCTATAAAAGCCTGAGGTCCCCTGAAAGTATGCAATCTTGTCTGTCCTGGAATGTTTATCATCACAGCTCTGAAACAGCACTGATAGGGAACTTGCTAAACACCATTCTGACTACAACTGATTTTTTTAAAAAATAACTCCTCAATCAGTATTGCTAGCATCATGACAAACCTAAAATAAATCAATGTGTGTATACACACAGACACAGACACACTAACCTAAGGAATATTTTATCAATGTCTACTGAGGAATTTAGCCAACACTTAGGAAAGTAAACAAGAAAGTGGACCACTCCCAGTAATAGAGTGCAAACTAAGTGACTCGGGCATTTTGGATGCGGTCTTATTCCCAGCACCAAATATATACCTGGCAAAAAGAAAGCATTCATATTTGTATTCCCAGCTCTGAATATATACCAAATATATAACCTTGCAAAAAGAAAGCATTGACAAATTCATGTTGAACATCCCATTGCCACTTCACCTTCTCTAGGTATTATGCTTTGGGCCATGCACTGTGCTAAATTGTAAAGATACAAAAATACCCAAGATGTTGTCCCTGCTCAGAAGTAGCTTACTCCAGCAGGGCAGACAAATCTACTTCCCTCACCAATTCATCCTCGCAAAAACAAAACCAACCACAATTAGAATAAGTAATAGGTTTAGACTTTAGGTTCCTGGACATACCATTTTGCTTTTCTGTGTCAAATTTCTACACAAAAAACTGAAGTGAGAACTGTCCATCAACAGAGAATGATACAGGAGTTAAAAGGCCAAACTGGTTTCCTCCAATGTTCATAAATTATTCCAATCAGGCAACCTGTACTTTCTGAGTCAAGAAAGTGCCAGCTTAAGGGGTGAAAGGGGTGATGGGCAGTAGCCCTCATCAAGGAGCTGTGCCTTGCCCACAAAACTAGACGGCACCATGGCAAGCAGAACTTGCCCCAGCTGCTAAAGCGTTCCCAGGTCCAAATACAGAAGAGCCCACAACAAGCATATTCCTTCCTAGTTTACCTTTTCCTTTTCAGGGCCAGAAACTGAATGCCTAAATCTATAATTCACAGAGCTCCTGGGAGCTCCCGTGACAGTCCCAGGCTGTCACACTCTCAATTAGGAAGGCAAACAAAAGATACCTGCGTGAATCACTGATCCCTAAACAAATGCTGAGTAATCTGTAATTTTTTTTTAATGCCAGCACGTCCTCTGTTTCTGTTAACAGTAATAGAACAGGACAAATGTCAAAGGATATCTACAAGATAAGTAATATAATTGGTATCAAAAGCCACAGCAGAGATGAGTTCTAAATTTCTCCTTCAATGTCTTAAAGTTCATCAGTGCTGACACTCTGGGAGTAGACCATACAACCTAAAAAGCAGGGTGGATATATTTTGATGGAATCAGTGATATGTTAATTCAATGGAATTCAAGAATCATACATGAAATGAATAAGGGACCACTCCAAGCACTATGACATAAGTAAGAACAAGACACTATCCTTGCCATCAAGATGTTTATTATCCACACATTGTTCCCAATAGCTATGGGATTTCCTAAATTTTCAATGGAACAAAGAGAGTAGAAGTGGTAGCAGCTGGCAACTGATATCCAACCTAATGCTAGGCAACCAACTATTTCAAGCAGGTTTTCACCAACCCCTGAAGTCCTAACTCTGCCTCGTGAGTAGGACCCCAACATGATCAACAATATTCATTTATTGCATAGTGCCAGGTGCTGCTGCTAAGCCTGACAGAACAGTGTAATAAGACCCACTTTCTCTTCTCAAGGAGCTCCAAGCTCCCAATCTCTGGGAAAAGTTTACCAGTCCCAGATATGGGAAGATAAACTATCTAAGCAAAGAGAAACTGGGAAGAAAATATTACTGACCTTTAATTTCTCCTGCCCGTGCTTTTTTGTAGAGTCCCTTGACATCCCTCTGTTCACAAACATGCAGAGGAGCATCAACAAATACTTCGAAAAAAGGTAAACTTGCACCCTCATGAATTCGCCTTGCATTGTTGCGATCCTTAAAAAAAAAGACACAAGCAGCAATAATAAAAATGATCACACGAATCAGAGATACTACATTAATATCAAGGACGGGTAAAAAGTATTTTTCACCCAAGTTAGTGGGAAATATATTAGACAAAATTTAATTTATATATATTGAAAAAAATAAATCCAAGAAATTACTGGGTTAACACCCATTCCTCCTAACAATTTTAAAAGGCATACTGTCCTATAAACCCAGCATATTGGGGAAACAATGAATGCACCTTAAAAGCTTTCAGCTAAATTCTATGCGAAACCTGAACCAAAGCCCCGTTCAAATGCAGGTGTCATCAGGCCTCTCTAATAAATCACCTTCAACCTCAGCCAGAGCTGGCATGAAAGCAACTTCACAAAAGAGGTCCACTCAGAACCCTGAGGCTACTTTATTCCCTAGCCAAATGCAAGCCCCTGTAGCCACTTCTCTGTAGCATTCCCAAAACTTAACATTTCTGCATAGCTCCTCACCCCCACCTCCCTTCTAACCACCTTCCTTGCTCAGTCAAAACTCTCTCCAGGGTAGTTACCTGTCCTCTGTAACACTGTCTCCTTTTTAAGGCAACCTCTTCTTATTTCTGGTCTTAACTAAAACCCAATGCTCCCCCTAAGGATGCCACTCATCTTGCTGCCCTCGAGTGCAAGCTGCACATTCATACTCTATGTGCCAAAGCACAGTGCCAATGTCTTCACAACTGGCCCCTGCAACTTCTACCACTCTCTCCCCACACAGGTCACTTAGCACTTACCACCTTCCACATGACCCCTCTGACAAACCATGCCAACTTCCACTCTGACCAGCTAACCATACTTCCTATTTCAGAAAGAAAATCCCCAGGCATGAAGCTCTCAATCTCCTCTCTGCCATGCAAGTGCATCTACATCCTAACAATCTTTTTCTCCCTGCCACTCCTCCCTTCACACATTTTAAATCCCCTTCCCTTTCATTCCTCCTCCAGGACCTTGTTCGACCCATTCTCCCTACTTCATCTGAAATCTGCAGCCTTCCCCCTTCTCTACTGGCTTTCAAACTGTCAACAAACAAGTACAAGTTACTCTCATTCATTAAAAACAAATGAACTAACAAATCATACAAAAACCTTCCTTTAACTATAGGTACTTCTCGGTGTTTAAAACATCAAGACTCTGCTGCATTTCACACCACTACACCTCTGGCTACCTACCGTGCCACTCCCCATCACTGCTAAGCAGACTCCACCTGAGCCCCTCCTACCCCACCCATCCCTTAAACACCAGTGTTGCGCACACTCCATCCAGAGCCCCACTGACCACTTTCCACAGGCCTTGAGCACTTTTCTCAAACTGCCTTCATTGTGTAAACTACAATGTGTACATCAACACTTAAGCTTATGCCCTGACCTCTCTCCTGAAATTAAACACACATTTCCAACTTCTTCCTAAATACGAGGGTACTTCAAAAAGTCTGCAAAAAAATTTAATTAAAATGCAAATCCTTCCACGAACTTTTGGAAGAACCCTCATATACTTACCTAAATATTTCACAGGTGCTGAAAACTTAGCATGTCCAAAACTGAATCCATTCCCTTTTCTTCCAAGCTTTCATTCCCCTCTTATACTGTTCAAATTGTGAAATTACAACACTATTCATCCACAGGCCTAAAAGTTGTTCTGGTTCCTTCCCTTTCCCACCACATTCATTTGGCCACAAAGTCCTTCAGATTTTACAGTGAAATATTAGACCAACCCAGTTTGCTCTCCTTCCCTACTCCCTAGTTCAACCTTGTTTCTCTTGTTGGACAATTTCAACAGGCTTCTGGCTTCTAGCTTGCATCTGCTCAAAGCCTACTCCACACCATCCCCAGGATGAGAGAGGATCTTACTAAACTCTTCAGAGATCCATCACCACAGATAAAACTAAAGCTTAGTGTGAGGCATCAGCCCATCCTGCCCACCACTCTCAAGCTTGCACTTGACGCTCTATAATAATTACCTGCCTGGTCTATCAGGCTGTTTGGCTTTATGCCTTTGCCATCCCGCCTGCCAGAAATACTCCACCCCTCTCTCCTGGAGACAGCAATGTGCTTCCTCACAGCACAGCTCCGTGGTACTTCCTCCTCCAGGAAGCCTGCCATGCACACCCAAGATGACTGAGGGCCTTTGCTTCCTCTGGTTTCTGAAAGTACCCAATATATACCTCTGACATAGATCTATTCCAATATATTGAAATTATCTCATTAGCTTCATGACTTTAGTGTCTGGCACAGTGATTAAGTTGTGATCTTCTTACTCTTCTAATTGCCCTCTTAAATGAAGGTATTCCCAAGTTTCCATCTGTGGCTCCCTTCTTATTCTATATACTCTCCTGTATATTCTCAACCTCATCTAGGTTTCAAATAATAAAGTTAATGATTCCTAAATCTAGACCTCAACCCTACACAATTTTCCTGAGCTTTGGAACCAATTTTCCAATGGCCCAGTGGTCATCTACACTTAGACACTCCACTACCACTTCAAACTTGACTACCTAAAATGAAATAATCAAATCCTCCTGTAGAAGACTGAATTATATTCCCTCAGGACTCCCCTGAAGCTTGAATTGTGTCCCCCAAGTTTTATGTATTGGAAACTTGGTCCACACTGTGACTTAAGAGGGTGGAAAATCCTAGTATGGTAATTGAAAGGTGGAGCTCTGAATAGGTGATTGGATTGTAGGACCAAGCAATAGTGAATGGATTAAAAATGGTGATCAGGAGCGTGGTTCTGAGGGCTTTAAAAGAAGAGAGTCTGTCTCTCTCTCTGCTCTCTCTGCTTCCACCATCTTGCAATGTGAGGCCCCTGGGTCACTGTCGCCACCACCAGATGGACTTTGGACTTACCAGTCTCAGAAACTGTAAGCAATAAATTTCATTTTCTTTATAAATTACCCAGTTCCAAGTATTTTGTTATAAGCAATGGAAACGGACTAATACACCTCCCTTCCTACCCTATATTTTCTAACTCCATCATACCACTCTCAATTCAGAAAGCACCATATTTCATTCCACCCCCTCCCACCCTACCAAAGTCAGCAATAAACCAGGCACCAAGTCCTACCGATGCTACAGGTTCAAGAGCCCCCACATATGTCCCATTTTTTCTGTTCCCATTGCTGCTGCTTGAATTCACATCCTTTTCCCTGACAAAGCCGGCACTACTGCAATAGCTTTCCAACTATTCTACTACCTCCAAACCAGTCATTCCAGGCTCCAAGGGTGACCTCACTCAGATGCAAACCCAATGACATCATTCCCTATTACAATCTCAAACTATTAACTCCTTGTGGGGCAAAGTCCTGACTAGTCCAGATATCCTCATCTGGCCTCTACAAATCGCTCTGGCTTCATCTCTCCTCACAATCATCCTGCATAGCAGTCACACCAACCTACCCAGTTTCCCAAAAAACCAAACTCTCACATTACCATTGCAAATACCACACTGTCTCCTCTGTCTGAAACAGGTTTCTCCCTCTGGTCTAACTGGTATACTCTGATTCATCCTTCATGACTCATTTCAAGGAGCACCTCCCCTGTACTCTTCCACAGCACCTTTTATATATATTTACCTAATTGTTTCCTTGCCTCAAGATATTGTAACTGCTCACATCTCTATGTTCCCACAAGACTACAAACTCCTTAAGGATAGGAACTATCAGGTTTGCTTTTAGGAGATGCCCAGTTCACTGGTTGACACAGAGGTACCCAATAAACATCTCTTCAATGAATGAATAAACAAATATAATCATGACTGGATAGAAAAATACACATATTCTGCATTACATGGTTCAGTCCAAATATTATTAAGGATTCTGACATGCTCTAAACACAGTCTAAACGTCATTATTAATGATTTTACAGATGAAGTCAACTAAGAGTTTGCTCCACACTGTGGAAGCCAGGGGACAAGAAAGAAGATTGGCACATACTTTTACATACCCAAGCCTCAGCTGGTAGCTCTCCAAATCAGGTGTTACTGACTTTCCCCTTTCCTAAAAGTTGCAAAGATTCCCGAAAGATATAAGAACATCACTGCTGTTATATTTCTATGAAAAGTGCTTATATCCAAGGATTCAAGAACTCTGAATAACTCTCATTCTGCCTACCACTTCATTATCAACACACTTTAAACTGAAGTATTGACATTGATCCCACGGTTTCAGGAAAATAAAAAGTAAAGTCCTCACAGAACCTTTTAGGACTCCTGCCACAGTTCAGTTAAGTGAACCTGCATGGTTAACTCTAAATCTGACACTTATCTATAACCCTTACAAGTCATACTTTGTTTAAAAATAAGTCTAAGTAACCATCAAAATTTGCTTACGATATAGTATCAGAATTATGCTATGATTACATTCGCTGAATACTTATTACATTCCAGGCACTGTGCCAAGGGCTCTGAGAGTACGACTTACCTAATCCTCAGAGCAACCCTACAAGGTAGCCTCACCTGAGCTTACGAAGGTTAAGTGAACTGGCCAAGGCCATGACAGCAATAACTGACAGAGCTGAGATTTCAGCCCATTTGCGCTCAACTTCAAAGCCCCAGCCCTTAACCACTATACTAACTCGCTGCTTCTCTGATATCAGGGCTTTCTAAGGGGATACACTATCATTCAACAAACTGTAAGCACTTACTATGTCCCAGCGGCTGGGACTGGAATCAAGATTACAAAGACAAATAAGACACAGTCCCAGTCCTCAAAAAGCCAGTGGCATGTGAAGGCAGTGTAGGTGATAAACAAGAGCGTGGGTCCTGGAGACATACTGTCTAGGACAAATCCTTGCTCTACCTGTACAGTGTGTGACCTTCCACAATGTACATCGTTTGTTTCCTCATGTCTACCTTTCTCACTAGGAGATGAGAACTACATCAGTTAATTCACATAAAAGCACTTTAAAACAATTACCAATACATAATAAGTGTTCAATAAATGTTAGCTGTTATTAAAAATATTATCATCACTACTGCTACTCTTAGCACCAACAACCAATGAACTGGTTTTTTATCAAACCATGTGTTAAGCAACAATCACGAGAGCATGAAAGGCAGGTAACCAACAAAGCCTGAGGCAGGAAGAAAAGGACTCAGAAGAGGAGATCCCTAACCTGAGTCTCAAAGTATGAACAGAAGTCAACAGAGGCTGCGAAGAGAGAGACGGAAGGAAAAGAGTACCTTCCAGGCAGGGGAAAACAAAAATCCTGAAGTGAGAAACAACACAATCTTTTCGGAGAAGTACAAAAAGTGATTTGGTATTGCTACAGTCTCTGAAATAAGAGGAAGAGTGTGAGGAAAGCTGAGACCAAAGAACTGTAAGCAAAGAAGCCATGACAGGACACATGTTAAGACACTTAGCTTTTCCCTGGTATCTGACACCTGTCAAACATCCACTACAGGTTTACTGAGTTGAAAAGTCAAGCTTGAAATAATTTGGCCATGGGCTTGAGTACAACAACTTTGGTTATACTTTGGGGATTTTTAATAGCAGGTTTTATCAAAACTGGATTTACTCAGAAAGTCACAGCACAGAAATGTCTTAGGTTAATTATTTTACTTCAGATTTAGCCTCAAAGCACATGTCAGTGTTTAAATTATGTGCCTTACCTGATACCATATTCTTAATGAATGTAATTAGAAAAGCAAAGGTACAAAGAAGCCACCTACCTGAGTATAAGGTGATATGAAACTTGTGATGCACACTAAGCCAGCATCTGCAAACAGCTTAGCAACTTCTGCAATGCGTCGAACGTTCTCTTCTCTGTCTTCAGGACTAAAGCCAAGATTTTTATTGAGACCTTGACGAATGTTGTCACCATCCAAGGTGTAGCATGGAATGCCATGGCAAACCAAGTACTCCTCCAAAGCCATGCTCACTGTCGTCTTCCCGGCTCCGGACAAGCCTAAAATTAGAGTCCAAACATATCCCATATGTAAAGTTAGAAGGATAACCACTTAGTAATAAAGAATTTTAATCACAACCTAATTACATTCAGTATTCATTGCAGTCTCTCAGTAACATTCTTATCCAATATCTCTCTAAAAGATTTACCTCTTACCTAGACAAACATCTATATTTCAAACGTAATAAGCATTTATGTTTTTAACAACTTACATCTATGCCCAAAGGTATACTAGAAATCACCAATAAGCTCCAAAAGGGCTTAACCAATTTTAGTATTAGACATGGCATGATACTGTGAGATACATATATATACATACACACACACACACACACACACACACACACACACACACACACACAGGTTTCCTACATGCACAGTTGCTGGCTCATAACTCTAATAACCCTTGTTCTTTTGTTATGGCACTTCAGGCCTCAGAAAACCAAGTCTTTTCCTCTGGCCTTCTCCTGCTCTCCTTTTACCTGCTCCTTCTCCTTGAGGCAAGCCATAGAAACTAGAATCCTTCTTCCCCAAGGTAGGTTATAGAAACAAGCCCTGAACCCAGCCACAAAGACCAAATCTTTCTTAGAGCAGCCATAAAGAAATTCTCTGACCTACCTTGTCTAATTGAAGGTCGTAAGACTCACATTCCAGAAAGTGGCCTGATCCATGCCCAAGAGGACAGAATGCTTCAAGGAGAGGCCAAGAAGAACCCAAACAAACAGGCCTTGCTGGTTTAGATCTTACCATTCTGTTAGTGTTAGATCATACCCTTTTTGTCTAATCACATTTGTACACAGTTGTCAATGTTTCAATCATGTCTCTTCAATGATGTCTCCATAAAAGATCCAAGAGAATGGGGTACAGAGGGCTTCTGGACAGCTGAACTCACCCACTGCTGGGAGGGTGGTTTCCCTTTACCCCAAAGGAAGGAAAGCTCCTGCACTCAGGACCCTTCCAGACCTCATCCTAAGAATCTCTTCATCTGGATGCTTCTTTATATCCTTTAAAATATCCTTTATATTAAACCAGTAAACATGTTTCTCTGAGTTCTGTGAGCCAATCGAACCCAAGGAATCTGGAAACCCCAATTTATAGCTGGTCAGTCAGAAGTTCCAGAAGCCTGGACTTGCAACTGGCATCTGAAGTGGGGGGGGGCTGTCTTGGGGACTGGGCCGTTCATTTGTGGGATCTGACTCTGTTTCCAGGGAGACAGTGTCAGAATTGAACAGAATTAGAGGACACCCAACTGGTGTCTGCTGGAGAATTACTTGCTTGCTAGTGGGGAGAAATCCCCACATATTTAGTCACAGAAGTCAGTCCTCTATGTTGCCGACTGAGTAAGAAAAACAGGGGAAAAACACAGTTTGTATTTATTCTCACTCACATGGTTAGGTACATATTTGTCCTGTCCTTTGTTACAACTATTCTAAAGCTGCGTGCCAAATTTTAAAACAAAATTTAGGCCCAAATTATTTCTGACAAGGGAAGAAAAAAGACAAAGTGAAATGTTACAAAGTTATCTCTGTATTCCAGGATCATCATCTCTTACAGACCACCACGATAAAAGTATCTGTGAGTCCAATTTATAATACAATTAACCTTGAAAAAATACCATCAACTCACCTTCCTCTTTCAGTTGTGTTTATTCACCAAACAAGAAGGAGAAGGAAAGAGCATATTTATGCACTAATACTTGCTACAGTGGTGATGAGTACGTAATCACAGAATTTATAACCAAGGTGATTATAATAAGGCAAGAGATAAAATACTGAAGTCTAATGTACCGATGCTCTTGAAAGATGTCATGACAGGATAGAAGGCTAATTAAAAAAAAGTAAAAGAAAGAATGATCCACTGAAAGGATCAATATAGTTTTAGTTGCTTTATATTTTAAAAACTTATATTAATGAGTATAGCAGATTGTATTTTCCAAAGATGGCTTCAACAGAATATGTAATCCTATGAGTTCTTCTAAATGCTACGTTGCCACTGTCACATCAACAAGTAAAGTCCAACTCCCACCCCTGAATATGGGCTGGCCTTCGGACTCACTTGTCACCAAAAGAATGTAACAAAATGATGACGTGTGACTTCCAAGGATGTGTCACAACGGGCTATGCAGTTTCTCTTTGGTCACTTAATTTGGGAGAAGCCAACTCAGCTACTAAGTACCCTGAGACCACCTGCTAGAGAGATCACTAGTAGGCATTGCTGTCCACAGTCTCAGATAGCTAAGCTCCCAGTTGACAAGCAGCATCAACTAAGTCATCGTGGACACCAGCCCTAGCCAGCAGGACTATGCCAAGCAAGACTTAAGCAAAATTTGCCCAGCCAAGCTCTCTTGAATTCCTTACACTCAAAATGTTAAGCAAATCAAAGCTGTTAATCACCCAAGAGGTTTTGGGTGATTTGTTACACAGCAACAGTAACTGGAACAAAGAGATGGTGGCTGGGGAGAACGAGTTGTTCTGTTTTTTATTATTGTTGTTGTTTTTAACTACCAGTTGAGCACCATGTATCAAGGGGAGAAAAACTGAAACCTTAAAATCTAATCTTTTTATACAACAAAGACAACCTAAATTATAATAAAAGTGTCTGTTTATGTATACATGTGTATTTATGTATATTTTATGTATGTATTTAATTTGAAACTGTAAAAACAGACACTTGAAAATTGAATTTCTTTTTTTGTGTGTGTGTGTGACCAGTAAGGGGATCATAACCCTTGGCTTGGTGTCGCCCGCACTGTGCTCAGCCAGTGAGCAAACTAGCCATCCCTATATAGGATCCGAACCGGTGGCTGCAGCGCTCCCAGCGCCGCACTCTCCTGAGTGAGCCATGGGGTCGGCCCGAAAATTGAATTTCTGACATAGAAAGTTTCACTGAGATTATACTGAACACAGACAAAAAGGCAAAGAAATTAAAGCAATTAAAGGAAATTAATAGATAATGCAAGATAGACAATACAAAACTAAGATAAAGATAACTGGTATACCTGAAGAAGAGAAACCAACTATACTAGGTTGAATAGTATCTCCCAAATATTCATGTCCACTTGGAACTTCAAGAATGTGACCTTATCTGAAAATACAGTCTTTGCAGATATAATCAAAGTTAAATTAAGAGGAGGTCATACTAGATAAGAGTGGGGGGTCCTAAATCTAATGACTGTTGTCCTTATAAGAAGGCCATGTAAAGACAAAAGCAGATAGTAGTGTAATACATCTATAAACCAAGGCACGCCAAGGACTGCTAGCAACTACCAGAAGCTAGGAGAGAGAAATGAGGCAAATTCTCTCACAGAGCCTACAGAAGGAACCAACCCTGCCAAAAACTTGATTTCAAACTTCTAGACTTCAGAATTGTGAGAGAATAAATTTCTGTTGCTTATAATCACTGAGTTTGTAGTTAATTTTTTACAGCAGCCCTGGGAAACTAATATACCAACCAACATAAAAATACAAAGCAAGAAAATCTATTTGAAATAAAATCTGAGAAAAGGTGAACCGTGTCCAGGAAAATGGCATACAAGTCACTCAAAACCTTGGAAAAATACCTTGGAAAAATCCTGATTAAGAAACTGAATTTAAAAAAAAAAAAGAAAAAAACCTTGACTTCCATTCCCAACAACATCATCAAAAAAAAGAATGAAAGCTACAGAAGATTTGACAACACAATTAACAAGCTTGACCTAATGAATATACAGAATACTGCACACATCAGGGAATACTAACTCTTTTCATACAGACATTTATGAAAACTGATTACAGGTTTTTGGGTCCGCATGTAAGGAACCTGAAAGTCACCACTATGACCTAACGACAAGAGAAAAGCTGAACAGACTGAAAAATCAACACCTCTTCTTGGATCCCTAGGAGAGGGAGGGCATGGGAAACTGCTACCCCCACGAGACAGGCGAACATCGGGAGTTACGACTTACCAGAGCGGAGACTCACCAGCAGGCACCACTGCGGGAACCAGTGCTGGGTGGGAAAACCCAAAACGTTAACTGACAAATTGATGGAGGCCCAGTGTGGACAAGTCTTAGAGTTAAAAACTCCAGGGGGCCCAGTCATAAGGGATGTCCCCACAATATTGTAAGTTTTATCTCCAGCAGGAGCTCAACCAGGTTCTCACAGTAAATATTGGGGGAAAATCCCCTCATTCTTCCAGCAAGGGGTGGGGAAAAAGGAACCAATCTGAAATATACCAGAGCACTCTATTCTTAACAAATCCTGACCTCAGGAGAAACTATTTAGCCAGAGCCTAATCTGGTGGGTTTTATCAGTGCCTAACTGACCTCAGGGAAGGGAAATACCCACCTCCATCCAGCTCTAGACATCCTGTCCCACATCAGGCCAAGCTGGGTGGGGGGTAAAAACTGTCTACATACTAGACAACAGACCAAGTACCAAAAAATCTGATAAATAGTATCAATAAACAACATTACTGGTGAAATAAATTCAATATACCATGTTCAAGAAAAAGAGTACCCAATATTCTAAAGATCAATTTTCCCCAAAATTAACCTTTAGAAACAACACAATCTCCAACTAAATCCCAACAGGGTTCTGGGGAATTGGTTAAACTGATCACAAAATGTATATAATAACACAGAGAGGAAAAAAGTCATAATGAAAAAAAAAGTCAACACTCCCAATGAAGAACAAGATAAGAGTACTTACTCTACTGGCTTTCAAGACTTATAAAAATATATAGTAATTAAGACAGTGTGGCAATAATAAAGGAATAGACAAGAACAGCAGTGGAAGAGATGAGAGGGCCCAGATCCACACATGAGTGCAGATCAGATTTATGTCAGAGATGACACTGCAGATCAGAGAAAAAGGACATCTTAATCAATATATGTTCTTGGGAGAACTGACTATCCACATGGAAAAAAAGAAAGAAAATGAATTCACCCACACTATACACAAAGATCAATAGCAGAAGAGCCAAATTAGAAAGGCAAAACTTCTAAACGAAAATATACAAAAAGAATTCTTCAGGCATCCAGATGAAAAAACGAAAGTTCCCAAAGAGAAGAAAAAAATCTGATTAGCCTCACGTCTTCACAACATTTAATGCCAGAAGACAAGAAAGTACTGTTTTAAAAATTCCATGACAGAGAAAGTATGAACCAAATACATCCAATTTGTCATAAAAGATGGGAAGACATTCTCAAACATAAAAACTCAGGGAATTCAGAACCCAACGAAGACGATCTTGCAAAAAAACCTACTTAAGGAAATATGGACAATTGAGAAGACACAAATAAAGAGCTCATGAGTAGACATGCCATAATAAAAGAACTGATGGTGAACTGGTAAGTACTGAATCAACTTAAAGAACGAAATACAAGCAATTTATAGAAATTTCATATGTCAGAACAGAATGTAAGCATTACAAACCTGGGCAATATAAAAGTAAACAATTTAACAAGACATAATAATGAGGAAACAGGAAGAATATGAGAGTGCTGTCTTCTTTCACACAAAACAGACCTGTTGAAACACGTAATTTAAAAAAACAGAAACAGGAATGTTTTTTGCCGATCAGACAAATTTACACGGACTGTAATATATTGTGTTAACAAAAACACTAGAAAAGAGACCCTCTCCCACTGGTATAAAATTTTAGTGGGCAATTTGGCATGTTGTATCGAATTTTAAATACAATTCCTGTAAGTAAAAGAACCCATCATTTTTAAAGATACTTCCAAAAATCTAGATCAATTTACTCTCTCACCAGCCTGCTAAGGCTAAACCCAAAGAGAGATTCTGGAAAAACCAACACAAGAAACAATCAGAGGCCAAAGCAAAAGCCGAAGGATAGAAACTGATTATGTGAAACTCCTTATCATTTATTCTCTCTCACATGGTTTATATCTTTAGCTTAATGAAGCAGAATCCAGGTCTTATTTGTACTTAGAAGTTTATAGAACTTAATGTAGAATCTACTAAAAGGTAATTTTAAGAAACATTCTGGTTTTTTCCCTTTATTTAACAGCAATCCTGTAAAAGAACAAAAGGAATTATTACCAAGAAGAAATGTTATTCTTAAGCAACTATGTCAGTTATATGTTGTTCTTGCTCCAAATACAAGAACAGAGCTCAAAATTTAAATATGCTTACTCCTAGTCCAAAGCTATCTATAAGCACTGTTTTTAAGATGAATTGGTTTGCTTCCTGTCAGCTGGAACTGCCATCTTCCAGTAATTCACCAAAATGACAAAAACAAAAGGAAAGAGGAGAGTCACCTGATAAATATTCTCTAGGCCTTTTAGAAATCACAGAGTTGCTTCTCTGGCCACATACACATGAATCTACAAGAAAGGTAATATTGCAGACATCAAGGGAATGGGTATTGTTCAAAAAGGAATGCCCCACAAATGTTACCATGGCAAAACTAAGAGTTTACAGTGTCACCCAACATGCTATTGGCATTGTAACAAACAAGTTAAGGGCAAGATTCTTGCCAAGAGAATTAATGTGCCTATTGAGCATATGAAGCACTTTAAGAGCTGAGACATCTTCCTGAAATGCATGAAGGAAAATGATCAGAAAAAGAAGGAAGCAAAAGAAAAAGGAACCTGGGTTCAACTGAAGCGCCAGCCTGCTCCACTCAGAGAGGCACACTTTGTGAGACCCAGGGGAAAGGAGCCTGACCTACTGGAACCTATTCCCTATGAATACATGGCATAACGGGTATAAAAATAATAATAAAACACCAAGACCACTGTACTGTAAAAATAAATAAATAAATAAAATGAACTAGTTTCTCTCTCTTGACCATACCTGTTAGCCAGACCGTGCAACCACGAAAGCCACCTCTGGTCCCCACCACCTGACCTCTCTTGTTCCTGCTGACGTGGTGGGCTTGATAGGTGACATTAGTTGCTCTCTGCATTCCCTGGGGGGAGAAAAAACAATTCTGGTTCACTTGAGTCCTTTAAAAGGTAAACACATATTCCTTGCAAACATATAGTTAGTAAACTACATAATATGTCAAAAGCAAGGAAAAAAATAAAACAGCTAAACTTTTTTTTCTTTAGAGTACTGGTATGGTATTTAGTGCTTCACATACACCAAGTAATTTAATCCACCCAGCAACCCAATGAACCTTACTACTGTGGCTTTACAGATGAAGATGTTAAACTTCACAAAAGTTAAATAACTTGTACAGGATTCCATAGCTATGAGTAGCACAGTACAGAGCTAGTCTTTTCACACATTTATTTACTCAATCATTCTTTCCACCTACTAAGGCCCTACTAGTATGCCACATGAACAAAACAAGGTACCTACTACCCTCACTGAGCTTACATTCCACTGGAGGAGATTATAAACCAATAAAACCTAATTGTAATGTCACAGAGCAATAAGTACGCTATAAAAAAAACAGGGTAAGAAAGAAAAAATAGGGAATGAGGGCCACTTTAGACTGGCCGATCAAGAAGCAAGTCTGAGAAGGTAGCATTTGAGCAGACTCCTAAATGAAGGGTGGAAGGAACGCCTACAGATATCATGAAATAGCTACTTTTGCAATGAGAAAAAGTGGACTGCACCAGTTATAACTTGCTGTTCTTCCAAATTCTCTTCTCCTTTAACAAAAAGGGCATAAAATTACATCGGCCTCAAAGGAACTGAACAGACTTTTCTCCACAGAAAATATATGAATTATGAATAAGCACATTAAATAATATTCAACATCATCAGCTATCAGGGAAATGCACATCAAAACCACAGTGAGGTAGCACTTCACACCCATGAAAACAGCTATAATAAAGACAGATAATAACACGTACTGGTGAGGATATAGAGAAATTGGAATCCTCATAACATTTGCTGGTGTGAAGGTAAAATAGTACAGCTACTTTGGAAAACAGCAGTCTCTCAAAAAGTTAAACATGGTTACCACATGACAAGACACTACTACTCCTAGATACTTTTCAAGAAATAAGAACATGTGACCACATAAAACTTGTACACATGTTCACAGCAGCATTATTCATACAAATCAAAAGGTGGAGATAAACTAATCATTCATCAACTGATGGGATAAAATATAAACAAAATTATAAAGTATAGCCATACAGTGGAACATTATTTGTAATAAAAAAGGAATGGAGGGGCCGGCCCGTGGCTCACTCGGGAGAGTGCAGTACTGATAACACCAAGACCACGGGTTCGGATCCCATGTAGGGATGGCCGGTTAGCTCACTGGGTGAGCATGGTGCTGACAACACCAAGTCATGGGTTAAGATCCCCTTACCGGTCATCTTTTTTAAAAAAAAAGGAATCGAGTAGTAATACATGTCACAATATGAATGAACCTCAAAAACATTGCACTAAGTGAAAAAGCCTGTCACAAAGACCACATATTGTAAAATACCATTTATAAGAACTGTTCAGAATAGGCAAATCTATAAAGATAGAAAATTGATTCATGGTGCCTCAGGCTGAGGGGTTGTGGAGAAATGAGGAGCGATTGCTATAAGCTACATGGTTCTTTTTAAGGGAAATAAAAATGTTCTAAAATTGAGTGTGGTTATAGTTGCACAAATCTGTGCATATACTAAAAACCACTGAATTGTATATTTTAATAGGTGAGTTGAGTGGTATGCAAATTATATCTTGATAAAGCTGTTTTCTAAAAGAAAAAAATAGTTAGCTGTTGGGCCTAAAAAACTAACGCCACCTTAAGTGACATTACAAGTGGCGCCATTATGGGCCCACAAGGGCGTATTAACATGGCAGCCTAAGACGGTGCCAGGAGGAAGTAGGGTGGGAGTGTCTGCAGGAACCTTGCCTTAGCCCTTACTGGCCAAATATGAGCTTCCATGATCGTGAACACTGTGTGAGTGCAATAGCTAGGCACTGAGACAGGATGCATGCTCTTGTAACCTTTAAGCTGACTGGAGGATGTAAAAACCTCCCTTCCCCATTTGCCTTTAAAAGTAAGTGCTTCGGGCCGGCCTGTGGCTCACTCGGGAGAGTGCGGTGCTGATAACACCAAGGCCCAGGGTTCGGATCCCATATAGGGATGGCCGGTTGGCTCATCGGGTGAGCGTGGTGCTGACAACACCAAGTCAAGGGTTAAGATCCCCTTACCGGTCATCTTTTAAAAAATAAATAAATAAAAATAAATAAAAGTAAGTGCTTGTGTGATAATAAACGTAACTGAACGACAGAACCCCCGCCGCGTCTGAGTGTCCTTTAATGGGCTGGTTGGGGCCAGCGGCTGTGCTCACCTCTCTTCACGGCTCTCTTCCCCCATCTCCTTCCAACGGGGACCAGAGGGAAAGAGGAATCCGGGCAATTGGCTCACCCACCAGAAGGAACACCAAGGGAGAGACTGATAGCAAGGCAAGGGCTGTTCGGGTCGGCCGGGGGCGGACCCGACAGTTAGCCTCTATTTTCTCTTCCTGTGGAGCTAAACCATAATTTAGGTCCTTTTCAACTCTATAAAATAGGTGTCAGCATTGTCTTGATAGGGTGTTTATATTTATACTGCTTGTAGCTCTTATCTCTCAAGACAGATTTATTCATCATTCATTCGTTCAAAAACACTTACTGAATGCATACTACTTTCTTGACATCCTTGTAGGTGCTGATGAAACAGAAGTGAACAATACTGTTACAAATCACTGTTCTGTGGAGCTTATATTCTAGTGCAGTGGTTCTCAAAGTGTGGTCCCTGATCAGCAGCTTCAGCATCTCCTGGGAATGTTTCAGAAATGCAAATTCTCAGGTCCTGCCCCAGGTCTACAAAGTCAGAAACTCTGGTGTGTGGCCCAACAACCTGAAATTTAACAAGCCATCCAAATGATACTGACGCAAGCTCAAGTTTTAGAACCACTAAACTAGTAGAAGAGAAGGGGGCAGGGGGCACAAGGACCAAGATAAATAAGCAAATTAAATAGAAATAACTGTCATAAAGGAAAAAAGTAAATAACACAAAAAAAAAAATGTTGCTAAGAAATATCAAAGGATGAATGATGTTGAAAACTTAGACACAGTGGCCAGAGAAGGCTTCATGAAAAAAAGGACATTTATGAACTTTGATGATCTCTGGCAGAAGCATATTCCAGAGAAGGGTAATAGCAGGCACAAAGACATGTGGAAAAGCAATGGACTAGGGAAATCTAGAATGACTGCTGGGCACCCGAAAGAACTTGTTTGATGTCAATGTTCATAAATTTAAAGCAAGACCAGTTACCGCAACTGTATATTTTTCCACAGGTATGTTCGGTGACACAAGTTGCAGGCATAAAATAGTGATGAGTCCAAGCAGGGCCTTGGTTTGGCTCAGAGGTCTTCAAAACGAGGGGGTAGGTGTTGCAAGTACATAAGCATGAACTTTGTTTAGTTGACAAATAAAAATTGTATGTATTTATTGTGCACATGTTAAGAAATATGTATACATTATGAAATTGCTAAATGGAGCTAATAAACATATGCATCACCTCACCTACTTATTTTTTGTGGTGCGAACACTTAAAATCTTCTCTCAGTGATTTTTAAGCATATATTGTTATTAGCTTCTCCTGTTACACAAGAAATCTTTTGAACTTGCTCTTCCTATCTAACTGAAATTTTGTATCCTTTGACCAACATCTCCCCGACTCCCTGCCCTCCTCAGCCCCTGGTACCACCATTCTATTCTCTACTTCTGTGAGATCCAATTTTTTAGATTCCACATATAAGTGATATCATATGGTATTTGTCTTTCTGTGCCTGTCTTATTTCACTTCATATAATGTCCTCCAGGTTCATCCATGTTATGGCAAATGACAGTATTTTCTTCCTTTTTAAGGCTGAATAGTACCCCATTGTGTGTATATACATTTTCTTTACCCATTCATCCACTGATGGACACTTTGATTGAATCCATATTTTGGCTATTGTGAACAGTGCTGCAATGAATAAGGGAGTACACATATCTCTTCGACATATTGATTTTATATCCTTTGGTTATATACCTAATAGTGGGATTGCTAGATCATATGCTAGTTCTACTTCTAATTTTTGGAAAAAACTCCATACTGTTTTCCATAATGGCTGTGCTAATTTACATTCCCAAAAACCATGTACCAGAGTTTCCCTTTTCTCCACAACCTTGCCAACACTCATCTTTCATCTTTATAACAGCCATTCTATCAGGTGTGAGGTGGTACCTCATTGTGGTTTTAATTCGCATTTCTCTGGTGATTAGTGATGATTAGCATTTTTTTCACATACCTGTTGACCATCTGTATGTCTTTTGAGAAATGTCTATTCAAAACCTTTGCGCTTTTTTTTTTTTTCCCTTTTTGTCTTTTTTCGTGTCCGGCAACGGATCGCAACCCTCAGTGTCGCGCCCGGACCGGACCGGACCGGCAACGGGATCGCAACCCTCGGTGTTGCTCTCGCGCCTCGCTCAGCCAGTGAGCGGGAACCGGTCTGTATGTGGGATCCGAACCCTCGGCGGGAGTGCCGCCACACTCCCAAGCGGCGCACTGTAGCAGTGCGCCACCGGGCCGGCCCTCAAAACCTTTGCACTTTTTTTTAATTGGGTTTTCTTGTTATTGAGTTGTATGAGTTCATTATATATTTTGGATATTAACCTCTTATCAGATGTATGGCTTGCAAATATTTTCTCCCATTCTGTAGGTTGTCTCTTACTCTGTTGATTGTTTCCTTTGCTGTGCAGAAGCTTTTTAGTGTGATGTTATCCCACTTTGTCTCTTTCTGCTTTTATTGCCTGTGCTTTTGGAGTCACACACAAAAAAAATCACTGTCCAGACCAATGTCACTGAGTTTTCCCCTATGTATTCTGCTAGTAGTTTTACAGTTGCAGGTCTTATGTTTAAATCTTTAATTCATTTTTAGTTCATTTTTGTATATGGTATGAATTAATTTTTGTATAAGGGTCTAAAATTCATTCTTTTGCACATAGATATACAGTTTTCCCAATACCATTTATTGAAGAGAATGTCTTTCTCCATTGTATATTCTTGGTAAAATAGGTAGATTTATTTCTGGGCTATTATGTTCCATTGGTAGATGTGTCTGGTTTTATACCAGTACCATGCTGTCTTGAATACTACAGCTCTGCAGTATATTTTGAAGTCAGGTAGTATGATGCCTACGGCTTTGTTCTTTTGTTCAAGACTGCTTTAGCTACTCGGGGTCTTTTGTGGTTCCATATGAATTTTAGGATTGTTTTCTCTATTTCTGTGAAAAATGCCATTGGAATTTTTATAAATACTGCATTAAATCTGTAGATCACTTTGGGTAGTATGACCATTTTAACAATATTAATTCTTCCAATCCACAAACACAGGATATCTTTCCACTTATCTTTGTCTTCAATTTTTTCCATCAATATTTTATACTTTTCATTGTACAGGTCTCTCACCTCTTTGGTTAATTTTAGTCCTAAGTATTTTATTTTTCTGGTAGCTACTGTAAATGCGATTGTTTTCTTGATTTCTTTTGTTGGATAATTCATTGTTAATACATAGAAACACTACTGCGTTTTGCATGTTGATTTTGTATGCTGTAACTTTACTGAATTTGTTTATAAGTTCTAACAGTCTTTTGGTGGAGCCTTTAGGATTTACCATATATAAGATCATGTTGTCTGCAAACAAGGATCATTTAACCACCACTTCCCCAGTTTGGATGCCTTTTATTTCTCTTGCCTAACTGCTCTGGCTAAGACTTCCAGTACTGTGAGAGTGAGGGCTGGCCAGTTAGCTCAGTTTGTTAGAGCGTAGTGTTGTAACACCAACGTTAAGAACTCAGATCCCTGTACCAGCCAACTGTTAAAAAAAAAAAAAAAAGACATAATCCAGTACTGTAAGAGTGGGCACCCTTGTTTTCTTCCTGATTTAGATGGAAAGCGTTCAAATTCTCATCATTCAGTATGATGTCAGCAGTGGGTTTGTCATATATAGCCTTTATTCTGTTTAGGTACATTCCTTCTATTCCTAATTTGTTCAGAGTTTTTACCATGAAGGAATGTTAAATTTTATCAAATGCTTTTCTGCATCTATTGAGGTGATCATACAGTTTTGGTCCTTCGTTCTGTTAATGGAGTGTATCACACTTACAGATCTGCATATGTTGAACCATACTTGCATCCCAGGGATAAATCTCACTTGATCATGGTGAAGGATCATTTTAATATGCTATTGAATTTGGTTTGCTACTATTTTGTTGAAGATTTTTGCTTCTATGTTCATCAGGAATATTGGTCTATTATTTTCTTTTCTTGTAGTGTCCTTGTCTCGCTCTGACATCAGAGTAATGCCGGCCTTGTAAAATGAGTGTGGAAGCATTCCTTCTTTATTTTTTGGAAGAGTGCTATGGTGTGAATGTTTGTCCTCTCCAAAGTTCACGTGGGAGCTTGATTCCCAATGTGGCAGCAAAGGTGAGGCCTTTAAGAGGTGACTGGATCATAAGGACTATGCTCTCATGAACAGATCAATCCATTCATGAAGCAATGGTTAATGATTTAATGAGTTATCACAGGTATAGACTGGTGGCTTTATAAGGACAGCAAGTGAGCACCTTAAAGGTGCTGTGCCATTCTTACTATGTGACACTCTAATCGCCTCAGGACTCTACAGAGTTCCCACCAAGAAGAAGGCCCTCACCAGATGAGCCCCCTGGGCCCTGGACTTCCCAGCCTCTAAAACTATAAGAAATAAATTTCATTTCTTTATAAATTACCCAGCTTCAGGTATTCTATCATGCGTGACAGAAACTAGACTAATACAGAAAATTAGTACCAAAAAGTAGGACACTGATTACAATGAACCTGAAAATGGGAAATGGCTCTGGCTCTGGGTAATGGGCAGAGGCTGGAAGAATTTGGAGGAGCAGGTTAGAAAAAGCCTGGATTCTGGTGAGAGCTTAGAAGACAATAAGAATAGGGAAAGTTTGGAATTTCTTAGAGATTGGTTAAGTGGTAGTGAACAGAATGCTGATAGAAATATAGATGGTAAAGGCCATTCTGAGGAGGTCTCAGATGGAAATGAGAAAGAGCTTATTGGAAACTGTAGCAACGTTCACCCTTGCTGTACAGTTGCAAAGAACTCAGCAAATTGTGTCCATCCCTGAGGGCTTTATGGAATGCAGAACTTAAGAGTGATGAACCAGGGTTATTTGACAGAAGAAATTTCTAAGTAGCAAAGGCAGAAGGTAAGGCCAAGATTTACAATTTTAAAACATCATAGGGTAAAAAATTGGATAACTCTCAGCTTGGCCACATAAAGAATGAAAAAGTATGTTCAAGATAGGAAACCAAGGGTGTAACCTATCAACCTTCTGATAAGGATATTAGTACAGAGGGAAGGGATCATCAAGAGAATGGAAGAAAGACTTTGAGGGCATTTCAGAGATCTTCAAGGCTGCCCATCCCATCACAGGCCCAGAGGCCTAGGAAGACAGAAAGGTTTGGGGAAACAGGTCCAGGACACCCATCACAGGCTCACTACCAAGGGCCAGATGCTACTCCCCACACCCCGGCTGCTCCAACTGCTCTATCTGTGGCTAAATAGATAGATAACAGATAGCTGCTGGACCTGCCACTTTGGAAGATACAAGCTAGAAGCCTTGGTGGCATCCACATGGTGTTAAGTTTGCAGGCTCTCAAAGAATGCAAGAGCTGTGAAGGCATGGCAGTCTCCACCAAGACTTCAAAGGACATATGGAAAAGCCTGAGGGCCCAGATGGAGACTTATCATGGGGGCAGAGTGGCTGAAGAGAGCTTCCATAAGAGCAATAATAAGCGGAAATGTTGGGTCAGAATTACAGCAGAGAACCCCCACCAGTGCCATGCCTAGTGGAGCCATTACAGCAGGACCGCCACAAAGACCCCAGAACTGCAGAGCTACCAAAGCACCATGCCAGCTTGGAGAGCTGAAGCATGGACTGAGCTCAGGAAAGACATAGGAGCAGGGCTACCCAAGGACTTGGGGGCCCAACCACCACACCAGTGTGCAGAGCATGCCAGACATAGAGTCAAGAGAGATTATTCTCCATAGAGTCAAGAGAGCTGTGAGATTTAATGCTTGCCCTGCTGGATTTCAAACTAGCTTTGGGCTGCCTAGTCCTCTTCTTCTCTGCTGCTCCTTTTTGGATGGGAAAGTATACCCTATCCTTTACCCACCACTGTATCTTGGAAGTAGAAAACTTGTTTTAATTTCATAGATGGGACTTAGAAATTTTAAGTTTGTGAAGGAACAAGTTAAGACTGTGGGGCTATGGGGATGGAATGAATGTATTTGTTGTAAGAAAGACATGAGGTTTGGGGGCTAGGAGCAGAATGTTATGGTTTGAATTTTGTTCCCTTCAAAGTTCATGTGGGAGCTTGATTCCCAATGTGGCCATGTTGAAAGGTGGGGCCTTTAAGAGGTGATTGGATCATGAGGACTATGCTGTCATGAATGGATCAATCCATTCATGGAATAATGGGTTAATGATTTAATGAATTATCATGGGTGTGACTGGTGACTTTATAAGGACAGCAAATGAGCAGCTTAAAGGCGCTCTTGCCATTCTCACCATGTGATACTCTGGTCACCACAGGACTCTGTACAGTTTCCACCAAGAAGAAAGCTCTTACCCAATGTGCCCCTGGACCCGGGACTTCCCAGCCTCCAAAACTGCAGGAAATAAATTTCATTTTATAATAAATTACGCAGTTTCATATATATTGTTATCAGCAACAGAAAACTGACTAATACAAAGAGTTTGAGGAAGACTGATAGTAGGTCTTCCTGAAATGTTTTGTAGAATTCAGCAATGAAGCCATCCCTTAACAAATTATTATAGCTATTTTTAAATAGCTTTGTCGTTTAACCTTCATACTAAAAACATAAGTGATTTATACACTACTGTTACAGAATTAGAGTATTCCAAATTTGACTGTGTACTTACCTTTACCAGTGAGTTTTACACTCTCAGATGTTTTTGTGTTACTAATGTGCTTTTCTTTCAGCTTGAGTAACTCTTCTTTAGCATTTCTTTTAAGACAGTTTTGATGATGATAAACTCCCTCAACTTTGTCTGGGAAAGTCATCATCTCTCCATTTCCGAAGGACTTCTTTGCTGGACATGATATTCTTGGTTGGCAGTTTTTCTCCTTCAGCACACTTTGAATATATCATCCCATTCTCTCCTGACCTGCAAGGTTTCTGCTAAGAAATCTGTTGCTAGCCTTATTGAAACCCCTTTTTATATTTGATTTTATTTTTTTCTCTTGCTGTTTTCAGGATTCTTTGTCTTTGATTTTTGACAATTATGTGTTGGTGTACTTGGACATCTATATTTTTCACATTTAGAAATATTTTCTGCCATTATTTTTTTAAATAAGTACAGGTCTCCAATCAGATTCAATCCAAACAAGACTACACCAACACATAATTGTCAAAAATCAAAGACAAAGAATCCTGAAAACAGCAAGAGAAAAAAGCAAATGAAATATATTGTTCACATTTAGAAATGTTTTCTATTATTTCTTTAAATAAGTTTTCTATCCCTTTATCTCTCTTCCCCTTTGTGAACTCCTATTACTTGAATATTTGCTCTTTTAATGCTGTCTCATAAATCCCAAAGCTTTCTCCATTCCTTTTCATTGTTTTTTCTTTTTCCCTCCTATGCATTTCCAAATAACCTGTCTACAAGTTCACAGATTCTTTCTTCTGCTTGATTGATTCTGCTGTTGATCTTCTCTATTGCATTTTAAATTTCATTTATTATATTTTCAGCTCCAGAATTTCAATCTCTCTGGTAAATTTCTCATTTTGGTCACTTATTGTTTTCTTGACTTCCTGACTTGCTCCTCTGTACAGATGGTCCCCAACTTAAAATGGTTCAATTTTTCAATTTTATAATGGGTTTATCAGGATGTAACCTCATCAGAAGTTGAGGAGCATCTAGACTGATGATGGTTTGACCTATGATTTCTTTTTACTTTATGGTGAGTTTATTAAATGCATTTTTGACTCATGATATTTTCAACTTATGATGGGTTTATCAGGACATAACCCCATTGTAAGTTGAGAAGCATCTGTATTTTCTTGAAGTTTGCTGAGCTTCAACTTTGAATTATTTTTCAGGCATTTTGTATCTCTCCATTTCTTCTCAGTTCACTACTGGCAGATCACTGTTCTTTTGGTGGTGTTATGTCTCCTTTTTTTGTTGTTTCTTGTGCTTTACATTGATGTCTGCACACTGAAGAAGTAGGAACTCATTCCAGTCTTTGCAGACGGGCTTTGTCTTGGAAAGCCCTTCATCAGTCAGCCTTTCTAGAGATTCTGGGCAGGCCATCTGGTGTGGTCCTCAGGGAGGCTGGCCAGGTACCTGGACCAGCAAGTGAGTGGGCTTAAGACCTGGGTCCAAGTATTAGGTCTGGAGCCTGTATCCACTGGGAAAGACATGTTAATTGAGTTCGAGAAGTGGGGCTGGAGACTCTACCCACAGGGACTGGTCTGAAGCCTGAGTCCACAGAGGCTGACCTGGAGCAGGTGGTTTGGGCCTTGAGTTTGAGTCTTCAGGGGCTGGCCAAGTGCTGGAATTAGCCTGGCACCTGGATCTACAGAGGAGGTCCTGGAGCCTGTTTGGGGGCTGTCCTGGCACCAGGATCTACTGGGATGGGCCCAGACCCTGGGTCCATTGGATCCTGGGTCCAGCCTGGTGCTGGAATAGGCATAGAGCCTGAGTTTGCGGGGGCCAGTATAAAGGCTGGGTATGGATGATGGCCTGGGACCTGAGACTGCAGGGACTTGTCCAGTGATGGGATCTACTGAGATGGGTCCGGACCCTGGGTCTGCTGGAGTTCAGGGTGTAGGGACCAGCCTTGCACTGGAACAGGCCTGAAGCCTAGAGCTATGTGGTCTGATCTGGCTCTGGGCTGGTCTGAAACCTCAGAAGGGACTGCAGTTAGGTAGGCCTGGAGCCTGGGGCTGCAAGGTCTTGCTTGACACCAGGGCAAACTTGGAGGCTCAGTCCATGGGTACTAGCCTGAAGTATGGGACTCTGTGGGCCTGCCCAGCACTGGATTTTATTGGAGTGCGTCTGGTGTTGGGGTCCAAGGCAAAGTCCAGTGCTCACTTCCCTCCCCTTCCCGAAGCACAACTCCATTTGGTACTCCCTGGGGTTGAGGGAGGGGTGACGCAAGCAATGTAAAACTGTCCCTCCTACCTTCTTCAATCACCTTTTCTTATTTCTGTGCAACATCCAAGTGCTATAATCTCTTACCTGGTTTCCCTAGCTCTTGCGAATGTATTTTTGTGCAAGGATGATTGTTCAAATTGATTTTTCTGCAGGGGGACAAGCACTGGAAAGTCCTATTCCACCATCTAGCTGATATCCACCAAGACTCAGATTTTTTTAAGAAATTAATTTCCATCAAGATCTTCAACTTCTTACAACTGGCCTGCCTGAGAAAGCACCTGAGGCTAAGGATCTCTTTTCCCACTTTTGGGGCATCTCTTGTCCATCTGAATCTTACTATCACTCATTGCCCTTAGGTAGAAAATCCTCTGGGGCCAAAAAGACAATTCTTTTAATAGGCATACAGCAAAAGCAGCACCTGCCCCCACTAATTGCCTCATTAATAAATGTACTTCCAATAAAATTATACTTTATATGTTCAATAATTACTTATGAGAAATTGTAATATGGGTCTCTAGACTCATTTTTTTTTCAATAAACTGATGAAGCAAACATAACTTACCAGCTGTGCATTTCCAAGAACTTAAACAAAAAACAGGGTTTCAGACATAGGCACCTGCATCTCTTGGGAAGCAGCAGCACCCATTTGGCTTTAGCTCCCAGCCACGCTGGCTAAAAAGGAGAAGGGAGCTAGGGCTCTGCTGGAAGGAAAGTGAGGAGAGTGCTATACAAGGAATGCTGCCTACACTTGCAAAACCCGTTTAACTTAGTCATTTTGTTTTGGGGTTTTTCCAAGTTACTTTGCTCTTGGGCAAGAAGAAACATGTACAAGGGGTCTTCAAAATGTTCATGGAAAGATTTGTATTATCTTTTAATTTCACTTTTCCACAAATTTTTTGAAGTACTCTCATACCTAATAAATTTTATTTTGGCCCTGTAAAATATCTTCAGCTTTTCTTATTAAATTAAGCTAGAATGTATAAAAATAATTATCTGACAAGCTATAAACTGCTGAGGATATGGTTGAGAGAAAATACAGGAGAAGTCAAGATTGTTTTAATCACTAAAAAGAATGCCCCCTCAGAGTTTCTTGCCTCCTACATTTAAAAAAATTCTGGCAACGGGCCGGCCCGGTGGCGCACTGCTACAGTGCGCCACTTGGGAGCGCGGCAGCGCTCCCGCCGAGGGTTTGGATCCCACATACAGACCGGCCACTCATTGGCTGAGCGAGGTGCAGGTGCAACACCGAGGGTTGCGATCCCGTGGCCGGTCCCAGTCTGGTACGGGCACGACACTGAGGGTTGCGATCCGTTGCCGGTCACGAAAAAAGACAAAAAGGAAAAAAAAAAAATTCTGGCAGGAAATGTGGTAGTCTGAGTATAATGAGGTTTTTTTTGTTTATGTATGATATTTTTCATATTAAAAAATAAATTTTAACAAATTTGTCAAGTTCTCCTACCTCCCAGTTTTTCTGGGTAAGTCAAACAGCACTTTTAAAAATTCCTGGGATTGCAAAAGGGTAGAGGCTTATACCTGAATTTTAAGAATCTAATGGCCACTTTTACATGCAATCTTCTAGTTCCCCATTTTTTTTCTTTCTGCACCCACTCCAGACAAATCCTTCCTATAATTCTGTCAAAGAAACATGACATTAATGACTCACTAAGGCTCAAGAGTGAGTTATTTCCTTCTGACTCTAAATTTCTCTTCTCGGAGTCTTCAATAGCCTCATATCTGTTCAAAGAACAGAGAAATCAGCCTTACTGTTTCTTACCTAATAATCTGAGCGCGTTGTAGAAATATATAATATGTATACTCAGGCAGTCCCTGTAATATTTACTTACTATATCATGTTATTTATGGATTGTTCAATACTTTTAAGTGTCTTTTTTTGTGCATAAATGTTTACTTCCTTAAATGGGTAGGTCAAGGACGATAAGTCATAATTACTTGTATTTTCCACAATGCCCAACCTCCTTTCTTGTTCTTAGTCAGTGCTCAGTAAAAGTTAGATACAGGACATTTATCATAAGGTATGATTTGTTTTATCTGTATAACTTGTAAATGAAATAAGTGATATTCATAAATCTTAAGTCCAGCAGAAGTGGGACAATTCCTTTCAAGATAATACTTTCTACATGTTAGACTAAATGACTATCAATCCTGCCACTACGCTAATGTCACATGGTCTCTGATACTTGTGGTATGCATTTTCTACACATTCTACAAATCTCAGTCCTCACCCACACGAGCAGTCCTGGGCCCCTTTTTTGACCACCTTAATTGCAACATGGGACAGTTTGTTATTTCATCCACTTTCCTATGGGGCAAATTAACTTCTCCTATGATGCCACTTGGAGAATTTCAGGTTTTGTGAGTTTATAATGATTTTCTAAAGAACTTTGAATTTTTAAGTAAAATTTGTAGGGGTACCGAGCATATATCAAATATCTAGCATAATTCTGGACTTCAACATCTTTCATATATCCTACCACCCACCTTAAACTGACTGTGTATTCCTCCAAGGAGAAATTCTTGAAATTGTAATAGGCACATTTCTCTTATGTCCCCAGACATAAGGTGGACAAAACTGAAGACAAAGTAGCATATGACATGGACAAATTGAAGATATTGTAGAATACAATGAGAAGAAAGCTTCAGTTCACAGAGTTAACTAATAATTGAAATTAATCTTTTGAACATTAACAAATCAAAGATAAATAACAAGGGCCGGCCCTGTGGCGCACTGCTACAGTGCGCCGCTTGGGAGCGCGGCGGCACTCCCGCCAAGGGTTCGGATCCCACATACAGACCGGGTCCCGCTCACTGGCTGAGCGAGGTGCGGGAGCAACACTGAGGGTTGCGATCCCGTTGCCGGTCCGGCACGGGCGCGACACTGAGGGTTGCAATCCGTTGCCGGACACGAAAAAAGACAAAAAGGGAAAAAAAAAAAAAGATAAATAACAAAAGTAAAGATCATATATTCCCAGAGGTTCAGAAAATAACTTGAAAAGGCTATTATTAAAACTTTGCTACTACAAATGTGTTGTGCGGCAACACTGGCATGACCTGGTTGCTTGTTAGGAAGCAAATCTCAGGCCCTACCCCAGACTTCCCAAATCAGAATTAAATTACTAGCATGCACGTCATTTAATGTCATGCATGTGCTCTGCTTACACATTATGGCTCTCCAACTATTCTGCTTTAAAGATTAAAGAACTTTTAAACATGTATTTAATGGATTAATTTTTTAAATTATCAATATCTTCAATGGGAGGGTCCCTAGATGACCTCCAGCCAAAATCCCAACTTTAAGAGATTCCTTGAAGTCAGACATGAGTCTGGGACTACCTGTTCATTCACTTAGTATTTGTTGATTGACCTTCTAGACACTGGGTAAACAAGGGAACAAAAACATCTCAGGTAAGGAGACTGATTATAAACAGGTAAATAAAGAAATCATTACACTGTGACAGACCCTGCCTCCCATTAGACACAGTGAGGCATCCCCCACACATACAAAGGGGGTTCAGAGGCTGGGCAGCCAAAAATATACTAATATCTACCTCAGAGGTAGAAATTAACTATTAAAACCACATGAGAGTACACACAAAAACTTGTACACAATGTTTATAGCAACACTATTTATAATAGCCAAAGAGTAGAAACAACCCAAATGTCCATCAACTGATGAACAGATAAACAGAATTTGTATCTATTCATACAATGGAATATGATTTGACCATATAAAAAATAGTGTTGATACATGCTATAACATGGATGAACCTTGAAAACATTATGCAAAGTAAAAGAAGCCAGACACAAAAATACACATTATGTAATTCTATTTATAGGAAATTCCACAATAGGAAAATCCAGAAAGACATTAAAGTACATTATTAACTGTCAGTGCCTGGGAAGTTGAGGAAGGGAGAGTATGGGGAAATGACTGCTAATGAGTACAGGGTTTCTTTTTGGGGTGAGGAAAACATTCTAAAAGTAGATACTGGTGGTGGCTGTACAACTCTGTGGATATACTAAAAACCATTGAATTGTACACTGAAACACATGAGAGACAAAGGCAGTGCTGGCCGGTTAGCTCAGTTGGTTAGAGCACGGTGTTATTAACACCAAAGTCAGTCAGATCCCCATACTGGCCAGCCACCAAAAAAAAAAACCATGTAAAGACATAGGGAAGACATGCAAGCATCAAAGAAACTGACAGAAGAATAAGAGAAAAGAACCAGAACAATGGCTGCATTCATCTGAAGTTAGAAACTAGATTTCTATATATAAATATATATAACTTCTAATATTGCCACTATTACTTACTTGATTTAAAAAAACTGCATCCTTAGGAAAAGATATGTCACAGAAATGACTACCACTGACAAGGATTCTCTACTTGTCCAAACTCTGGTCAGGCTCCTGAGTCCTTTTTCAACCAGGCCCTATCTTGGTCATGTCTTCAAGAGCCCAATTTTAGCAAGAATCCCCCACCCTCGATATCTGTATTAGTCCGTTTCTGTTGCTTATAACAAAATATACAAAACTGGGTATTGTATAAAGAAAATGAAATTTATTGCTTATAGTTTCTGAGGCTGAGAAGTCCAAAGTCCATCTGATGGTGGTGACAGTGGCCCAGGGGCTCATAATGCTAGATGGTGGAAGCAGAGAGAGAGAGAGACAGACTCTCCTCTCTTTTCTTTTAAAGCCCTCAGAACCACACCCCTGACCACCATTTTTAATCCATTCACTACATCATGGTCCTACAATCTTATCACCTCTTCAAGGCTCCACCTTTCAATTACCATAATAGGATTTCCCACCCTCTTAACAGTCACAGTGGGGACCAACTTTATTTATTTATTTTATTTATTTTTATTTTTTTGTCTTTTTTCGTGACCGGTAACAGGATCGCAACCCTCGGTGTCGCACCCGCACTGCGCTCAACCAGTGAGCGGACCGGTCTCTATATGGGATCCGAACCCTCGGCGGGAGCGCCGCCACACTCCCAAGCGCCGCACTCTACTGAGTGCGCCACCGGGCCGGCCCCCAACTTTCTAATACATAAAACTTGGGGGACACAATTCAAGCTTCAGTGAGTTTTAAGGAAGGATAATTCAATCCACTACAATATCTGACCAAATTCCTCTTCCCTACCTTCCCCCACTTGATGTCTGATTACCCTGGCCTGCCTTCAGCAAGAATCATGTGAGATTGGTTTAGCCAGAATCCTAATTCCTGATGTTTCCTCTCAGTAATTTTCCATCCACTGACCCCCACCCTGCTTCTTGACTATAAATTCCTATTTTCCTTGTCATATTCAGAGTTGAGCTCTCTCCCCTACTGTAAAACCCCACTGTAGTAGTCCCTATACCTACTACAATAGTCCCCCTGAATAAAGTCAGCCTTACCATTTCAAACAAGTGTCATTAATATTTTTTTCTTTACTACCACTTAGGTAAATACCAAAAAAAAGTCATTCCCTTCAACTGAACTAATTACTTAGTAATCTAATTTCAAAACACTTCGGGACTGGAGTTTTCCTGTTTTATTATTGATATGTTAACAGGTATTGATCCATCTCAAGTGGTAACATCCAGGCTATAGAAAAGAAAATGCTTTATCAATTGGATTTTGTTTCAATTACTACTTTTCCATTTCAGATTTAAGTTTTTTTTTTTTTTCTTTTTCTTACTCAAAGCAAAGAGTAGAACAGAGTTTCTCAACCTCCTCTATTGAGACAAATAATTCTTGCTTGTAGGGGCTCTTATGGACTGTAGGATGTTTAGCAGCACCCCTGGCCTCTACCCAATAGATGCCAGAAGCACTATCCACCTATACACACAAGTGTAACAACCAAAAATGTCTCCGGAATTGCCAAATGCCCCCTGGGGCTAGCAATCTCACCTGGTTGAGAATCACCGGAGTAGAAAACTACTTAAAATTCAATGTAATAAAATCAGGCTGGGAAACTTACTGCCATTTCAAATCTAAGGAAGCAACTACATTATGGGGAGGTTAATACTGCTGGGTACCCTGCCAGAAATCAGGTGTGCCAAATTGCCCAAAACCAAGATTCCAAAGTAGCTGCTATCTCTGGAAATTTCCTTACACTGGGAAGAGAATAAAAACACATAAATATATAAATACATAGATATGTTGAAAAAATCTTGGCAGGAGGGAATAGCCAGTTAGCTCAGTTGGTTAGAGCAGGTGTTATATGCAGTGTTGACAACCCTGTGATCAAGGGTTCACATCCCCATATCAGCCAGCCACCAAAGAAAAAAAGAAAAGAAAAAATCTTGTCAGCCATCTCAAAGCTGCACCTAGACCTGCACTATCTAATTCCTATGGCCACTAACCACATAGGTGGCAAGTAAAATGTGGTTAGTACAACTAAGGAACCGAGCATTTTATTATTATTTTATTGTATTTAATTTTAACTAAATTTAAGTTGCCACATGTGGCTAGCAGTTACCAGACTGGTGGTGGTGGTGGTGGTGGTGGTGGTGGTGAACATTAAAAGTACATTCTTGGTAGAAATCTCACTTTCCCTTTAGGCAATTTTTGTAGTATCATCTCCCTGGCTTCTAGGGTAGGAAAATCATTGTCTGCCCCTGACCACAGCCAGACTAATGCTCTAAAGTCAAACGAATATATTGGCCTCTTGCTGGGCTTTTGGTATGCTGTCTGTTCTACTTATGCATTCTTGTTTCATTTTTGTACCATCTCAGTCTTCCCCAAAGTCCAGAACAGGCTGCTGGCTTCTACAAAAGGCATCTAACAATATAAGGGGACAAACTGATTGGGAAAGGTAGAATTTGCGGTAAGAGGCATAATTATCCCATTCATTTATTCATTCTTTAATTAACTCTCTCCCAGGTAGAATGTAATATCCACGAGAGCAGGACCCTTTCCTGTCTTTTTACCACTGCATCCCCAGCACCTGGAACAAAGGTACATACAAAGTAGGTAAATATTTGATGAATTAATAAATAACAACAAGGATAGTGCTCGTGTGCCAAGAACCACAGTGCTCTAAATATATTAACTTATTTAAACCTCACTACAACCCTATGAGTATATACTTAGTCCCACTATGAGGTACGTTTTATTATCCCATTACAGATGAGAATATTCAAACACAGAGAGGTTGGGTTACACGCCAAGATGACCCAGATATTAAGTGACAAAACTGTAATCTGAATCCTACCACATATGGAGCTTATTCCCTTACTTAAGCTGTGCTAAGATATTAATAAGTTACCCAAAGATTTTAATATCAGAAGCACCCAAGCTACTCTGCACCCTGCTCCTTACCCCCATCCTGCTATATCAGAAGCTCAGTGTAGATACAAAACATCTGAAAGGAACCTGAGCCAGAAAATGGCCTTCTTTGGGGTAACTAAGACCAAGCAGAAAATTTCAGTTAGCTATTAACTTGGGAACCGATAATCATCAATTCCTTGAGATTATCAGAGGAAATGAGAAACTGACCATAGCTGAAACTGCCCAGAGATGAAATCAAATCGTGCCCCAAAAGGACCCTTCTCAAAAGTTTATTTCTATTTATCTCCCATTACATCCTCTTATGTTGATTTACTCTAGATGTTGTGCACCTACAATTAAGAACTGAAACTGAGTTTTCTTGTTTCCCTGACCTCCCTAATCAACTGCAAACAGAGGAAATCCAAGAAAAAGGCAAAGCACCCTAGCTGATTATTAACTCACCTTCTTGCTTAAAGGAAAATTGCATCCACGTTAGGTGCAGGTACAAGTCAGGTATTTTTATGTTCCAGCAATACTTTACTGAGGTTATTGTCTTTGAGCTCTCCCTAGGAGGTAAGGACTCCAACTCCAAAATAACATCAAGGGCTTGAAGCTGACCAGTCCACCAACTGCAGACTCCATGATGCCAAAGCACCCTGTCCATCATGGGGCTCTGACATCTGACTCAGACTCTCTGCTGATCCCATGACCAGTCTCCCCCTTTGCCTGCAGAACAAAACCCTTATCTTACCTTCCCTCCTCTTTCCCTTATAAACCCCAGAACAGGAACCAGAAGGCAGGCTGATTTTAACCCAGTTATCCATCCCCCAGATGCCGGTTATCTGAATAAAGCTTCCAATTCCTGCACAAATATTGGACTTTCAGGTCATTTGTTTGGTATGAGAGGGCAAGCTGAACCCGCTTCCGGTAACGTATCTATAGCGAAGTGTGATTACACGATACATGATAATAGCAGAGAGAGTGCAATAGAATACAGAGGTGCATAAGCAATTTACCCCTGTGCAAGTGAATGTGTGTACACGTCACATGGCCACACATTTCACAGTTAAGGTAAAACAGCCCAAGGCTCTGAAGATTTCAGCCTGTGATAAAGGGTAAAGTTATCCCAGGCAGAAGGAATGGCTTGCGTAAAATCATAAGGATGTAAAGGTATAGAAGGAAAGATGGGCTGGAGCTATGGAAATTTGGGGAGTGGTGGGAGAGGGGAATGGAAAAGCAAACCAGAGTGACACTGTGTATGCTCCTGAATGCCAGGCTAGATTTCAGACTCTTCCGTGGGCAGTAGGATCCAACTCCCACTGTTAAGGCAAATCCAAGGAAGGGATCCAGCCCAACATGATCCTACAAAATGGGTGAATAACACCTGGGTCTGAATGGAATGCATCAAATTTCCCTCAGCCCAACTAACACATCTCCAAGAGCAGGTGAAAATTCGTCCCACTGGAGATTCAATCAGATAGAGAATGATATTCCTTACATCTGATGCTTTGTTAGACAGATAAGAGGAGGCTCCAAGAGCATGTAGATTCCTGACTTCTCTTCACTGTTCTTGTAGGTATCTGAAGACATCTTCCTATAACACTTACCACAAAATGTTTCCCAGTGCCACAATACTACATTCTTATCTCTTTGCCTATTGTCTCCCATAAATCCACTTCTTTTACCTGCTCCTTAAAGGGAGATACTACCCAAAGCTTAGTATTTGGTCTTTCATTTACTCTACTTACATTCTCTAACTCAAATTTAACCATCAAATCTTTACTTCCAGCCTCTTTACTTCACTCAATCCCTCAAATTCTGTTGTCCATATGTCCCTCTTGAGTATCTGAAATGCGGCTAAATTAAAATGTGTCTTCAGTGTAAAATTTACTGCAGATTTGGAAGACTTAGTATAAAAAGAAAGGTAAAATATCTTATTTATAATCTTATATTCATTATGATAGTATTAAACATATATATAGAAAAAAACATTTATATTGAAATGATAGTATTTTGGATACATTAGGTTAAATAAAATATATTACTGAAATTTATTTTGTTAAAACATGCCTGAAAAGACAAAGATGGACTCTGTGGCTGAAAACAGACACCGTACAAATACCAAACAGAGCCAGACAGCCACAGAGGTGTGAGGGGTTAGACACATATTCCCGCATTTACAAAATATATGTATGTTACTGACTATTATGAGGTTTTTCTTTCCTGTAACCAAGCAGGGACCAACTCCTGGAAGATAATGTCAGATCTGCTGCAGCTGGAAAACTTCCACATTGGCCTTCAGACAGTCCACCTAGTGCCAGGCAATTGACCGCCTTCCCCTCATTCTTGGGGACCCACTGCAGCTCTGAACGGACCAAGGGACAGCTTCACGAACATTTTCTCCTGATAAGCCCTCCAACCCCCGATCTGGCTTTAGTTGGTATGTTGAGTCCACAGAGAAGCTTGTGTCCTACAGTTACCTTTTGACAGGAGCCGAATTTCACTTCATTTTAATACTAATTCTTCACCTCAAAATGAACATGGGAAGTATGTTACACAAATGTGTACTCACTGCACACATGCAAGAATTTTCCTCATAAATATTCACAGAATTCTTCCAAACCTGCTGAATATGTATGTAAAGCTGACCCTGTAGGGCACAAAAAACCAGTTCCTCCCTTCCTTTGGTGCACCTCATACTTTCAGGTTTCCCCCCCACCCCCCACACTCAGGATTTCCCCAAACTGCAGATTGTTGTTTTCTGGGGTTTTGTTTTGTTTTTGTTTTTGTTTTAAATAAAGCCTCTCCTTTTCTTCCTCCCAGCTCACGGTCTTTTGTTACCAATTTCACCTGTTTCTTTTTACTTTTGTTAATGTGGACTCCAGAAATTTTTGAATTACACATGTGGCTCATATTTCTGTTGGACAGCATCGCTCTGTAGACTATCTCTACTAAGGCTGTCTCTCAAATAAAGCATGCTTAAAACCAGATCCACCACTAACAAGCTTTATGACATCTCTGTTTCTTCATCTATACAAGAGTACTTCAAAAAGTTTGTGGAAAAATAGAACTAAAACATAAAACGGGGCTGGCTGGCTAGCTCAGCTGGTTACAGCGCAGTGTTATAACACCAAGGTCAAGCATTCGGATCCCCGCACCCACCAACCCCCCCCCCAAAAAAAACATAATACATATCCTTCCACGAACTTTTTGAAGACCCCTCACAAAGATACTAATTGTAATAAAGGGGATGATAACGGTAACTGTAAGAGCTAACTCTTTTCATCTTCGCAGTTTCCCTGTGAGGCTATCATTCCCATTTCATAGATGAGCAGATACAGGCATAGAGAAATTAAGTAACCAGCCAAATATTTCATGGTTAATAAATAGTGTAGTACAGATTTGAGCCCAGGCAGTCATCTCCAGGGTCCCTGCTTTTAACCACTGTCTCTCATGATACCCACCTTGGAGACGTTGCAAAAATTCAATGAGTTAATTTAGGTAAAACATTTCAAACTGCACCTGCCACAGAGTAAACTCTCCTTCAGTGTTCAACTGTTATCTCCTTTACAGCTGCCCCCAGCCTACTTCCCAATTTCCCTGCATGTAACGACCTTTCTCCCTACTTTTCAGGATCATCTTTTTAACACTCCTCTTTTTCATCTCCTAAATCTAGCCAGGTCCTCTCCACTCTTCCTTCAATGTTTTTAAGGCATCTACTCCTCTACTCCCACTGCCACCTAAGCCTAGCCCTTCTCCACGTCATACTAGATGAATCAAGAACAAGAACACTTTAAATAGTGCTCATGTACCAGGCATATTTTAAGTCTATTCATTTAAACTTCACTATAACCTTGTCTGGTCTCCAGGACTTCCACATCTGGGCTCTAATAGAGTTTACATTTCTTCGAAAGATCAGCCCTCCTGGATTACAAATTTTATCCTGTCATGGGAATTATAAAGATGTATGGGTTCTTCCCACTTGTGTCTATCAGTTGATTAAGTATGTGAGAGGGAGAGATGGTGAGTGTTCTACTGGAGAGAGAAAAGACTTACACAGCTCAGAAAATTAAAAATTCTAGTCCTATCAAAAATCTGCCTCAGAATCAAGTCTTAACTCTGCAGTCAAATATTCACAACTGCATAACCTAGCCCCACCCTAGCTATTCAATCTTATCTCCACTCCCAACAAAAACTTTCCAAAGCAGTCAAACAAGTCTCTTCATTGTTCCTGTAGTAAAATAATAATAATAATAATTCTTATTCCCAGCACTTATTCACACTGTTCCCCTTTGCCTCAGAAATTTGAGTTCCTCCATAAACCCTCCCCAAAACATCCAGGCCAAACTGATTTCTCCTCTAAATTGCAATAAAACTTGTCTTACACTACTCACTGTGGCCCAAAAAGATATCCTTATCACCTGGCAAATGCCACTTACAACCTGAACCAGGCCATGAGCAACCAGAAGGCAGGCACTAAGTCCCACATTTTCCCTTTCTATGTCTAACACAGGTCTCTACATAGAATATGCACTAATTTGGCAAATGAAATAGTAAAAAAATGAGTTATGGACACTGAAACTGAGATGATCTATAAATACCCCAATTCATCCAAACTTACTTCAGTAACCATGAAATACCTCAAGGTAACAAGAGCAATACTGAATCTGTTTTAAGGCAATGGTTTCACTGCACTTTCAAATTCATTATCTTCCTCACTCAACAAAACAACCCAGTCAAATATGCAGTTATACCCTTAAGTCAGCTGAGGTTTAAAGAAATAAATTTACTTTCCTCAAGATCACACAGCTAGGAAATGGCACAGCTGGGACTGAAGACCAGGCCAAGAAGCCCAGTGCTCGCTCCGAGGTTCTAAAATACACTTTTTATCTCCTTCCCCCCTCACCGTCTATGAGAGAATTAAATAACTAAATGGAAAAAAGGGGAGAATTCTTGATGATAACAACATATATGCTAAATCAATGACTTCAAAAGAATATTTGCCTGAAACAGAGCCGTTTCTTTTCTTTGACTCACTAGAGGCAGGTGATGATTTGCAAGACTGCATGTAAGCCTCGTGATTCTGATGGATTGTGAAATAAAATTTTCCACCTAAACCTAAAACCAGGGCCTTTCCAGACTCCAAAGCTGGGTTCCCGCTCTGCGCCTGCTATCTTAGCTAAGATAGAGGTCTTATTAAAGTAGAAGGAAGGAAGCAACCTTCTGAGGACACAGCACTTGCCTAACAAAGCCAACTGACAGTCGTTGCTAAACGTTATAAATCATTAGTTATCTCACACCTGTCACCAGGAACCGACTATTTAAAACTCTGTATTTGTAAGATGTTCCAATCTAACACAGACACACAAAGAACCTCAGTTCAAGGCAGCCACAACTCATGAATGGCCACATTGTCGGGTACCCTCCCTTCCCTCTGAAACCGGGAAATGGAAAAACGGAGATGGACCCAAATCTGGGCCAACTGCACTGTCAGAGCCAAGAAAAACGCAGAACGCCCCGAAGGCGCCCGCCTGCGCTTCCTCTGCAGACCCTCAGGCCACTCCGGAGGATGCAGGCAGCTCCCTCGCCGGGTGCAGGCTTCAGCAGCCGCCAGCTCACTCGTGAGAGATTGTGCTCGCCGTCTCATATGAGCCGAGGCGCTGGGAAAGGGGGCGTTCTTTCCACGGACGACGGGTCGGACCACACACAGCGCCCAGCCCGAGAGCCCCACGCTGCGCCGCACCTCAGCCATCCACCGCCCCGGCTGGGAGGCGCCCCGGGCCCGGGGACCCACCCCCGCGCTCCGAGAAGGATGCAGAGGAGCGGGAGGGAGGCAGCGGCTCCGGAACGAGCTGCAGCCGGAGGCTCCCAGAGCCGCCTCCGCTTCTCGCCCTCCACCCACCCTCGGGCCCCACTCACCCAGTTCTGTGCATTATTGCTCAGCTTGACTTTTTTGCAGAGGCTCCCGGGGCTCTCCATGGCTGCGGAGCGCGCGCAGGGACAGGGATTCTCAGCCCAGAGGTAGCAGGAGGAGGGCAGTCCGCGGGGGCGGGGCGAGGAGGCGGGGCCTCCTCGCGTCGGGGCGGGCGCGCGCTGACGTGCGCTCGTGCTCGTGGCCCCGACGACGCAGCGCATCGGCCGCGCCTCCAAAATGAGTCCGGGGCAAAGGTATATGGGGAGGGGCGAAGAGGCAGTCGAGAACCAGAGGCAGGAGCTGGGGGCGGAGCTTCAGCGCTCGCTCCGACGCGAGCGCGCACGTCGTCCCTCCTTAGTTCTCGAGGAAGAGGCGGGGCCTGGGAAGTAGCGGTGGAAACTCCCAGCGCCTCCTAGCTCATCGCCCTACGCTAGGAAGGACTCGGGGCGCCGGTCGCCGGGAGAAGGGCGCAAAAGCTACGCCGCTCACCGGTCGCGCCGGGCTCCTTCAACTGAGGCTGGTTGGAGAAGACGCTGACATGGGCCCCTGCCCCTCTAGCTTTTCCTGGAAAAGCCTGGCCGTTGGCGTCTTGTCGGCCCAGTCGGTGCCTCTGTCCGCCTAGCAACATTCTTAAGATATTTTCCAGCCACGCCAAGAGAAGAATGGATGAACAGATCATTCTCCACATGTTGCGCTTCGCTTTGAAATTCGCTCAGTGCCCAACTTTTAAAATGTCAGTGCCCCATTCCTTGACATAAATAATTTCAACAGCGGGATTTGTGATTATTTGTAAGGTGCCTCCTTCCCCACTTGGAGAAGTTCATCTCAGGAGATTTCTGTGCAATGCTTCTTACGACTAGGCCGAGATGGGGCTTCTATATTACCAGGTACTAAGGAAATTCTTAGACGACTAAACTCCAGGCTTAGGACGGCACTGGTAACCCTGGGTAGAACACCCTCCTATGGAGGACATTTTCAAATTCACCTAACTATTCCAGGGCTAGTTTATACGAGGATGGGCTAAGGGTATTGGAGAGCCTCATCCTTCAGTTATATTTGCTCCCATCACCGTAACTCAGCTCGCTGTTCTACAACAGGCCCTAGCACTAAGAGAGTTGTTTGCAGCTCTACCCCTCTGTGACCTCTCCATACACCCACGCATCCACATCAATCACCAAGACCTGAGACTGCTGTCTCTTAGGAGCCGGCAAATCGGCCTCCTGTTTATCTACCCCATTGCTACTGTCTTAAATTAGGCCCTCTTCATATCCACCCTGAATCATCACTAAGCCCCTTAACTGGGCATCCTCCCACCTGGGCAGCTGCTCTCCACAACCCTGCCACCCACTCCATTCTTGACACTGTTCTCAGAATAGTATTTATAAAACGGATATCTGATCTTGTTACTCTACCACTTAAAATGTCAATGTTCTCTTCAGCTTTTCTAGGGAATTCTTAATTTGCTGTCTCTATGTAGAAATGAATTTCAATATAATTCTGAATTCTGCCAATAACAAAAATGGGCTTGGATGAGAAAGAACTTCGCATATGAAATCAGCCATTTCTCTGAAGGGCTTGGTTCTTGTTAGAGGGAAATTGTATTTATATATAACAATCTGGGCTCTAATAGTGCTCATCGTTTGTTACTAGTTTCTAGTTTTAGTTGAAAGACTATTTTTAAGGTAAAATATATACCATATACTGATACTTCAAATTCATGATTCCAGACATGACATGCAAACAAGCCTGAAACATCTTTTCAAACCAGAAACAAGGAGACAATCAAAAACTACTAGGATTATGTCAAAAGGACTCAAGAACCAATTTAAGCTTTCCCATGTTAAGGATGACACGATTAGAGCAGTACAGAGATAATAACTATAAGATATTGAGACAATCAAATATGTTTAAATCTAGGTGTTCATAATTATGATAATTAAAGAATTCATTGTCACTGCTGTGGATTGAATTGTGTCCCCCAACTTCCATGTATTAGAAACAACCCCCACTGTGACAGTGTTAAAAGAGTAGGAAATCATATTATCATAACTGAAAGGTGGAGCCTTGAAGGAGTAAATAGATTGTGAGGACCATGCCCGAATAAATGCATTAATCCATTGATGGTTTAATGGTGGTCATGGGTTCTGAGGACTTTAAAAAGAAGAATGAGGAGTTAACTCTCTGCTCTGCTCAAGCCATCTGCCATTTCACCATGTGATACCCTGTGTCACTGAAGTGAACACCAAAGAAGGCCCTCATCAGATGTGCTCTCTGGGCTTTGGACTTCCCAGCCTCTGAAACTGTAAGTGATAAAAATTGTTTCTTATAAATTATCCATTTTTAGGTATTTCTGTTATAAACCACAGAAGCAGACTAATACAGTCACCCTTGGAGAATGCTAGCAAACAAACTCATTATTTTGAAAATTGATGAATAAAGGGGAAGAATTAAGTATTTATCCTGCTTTCTCTGCACTACCGTATGTCAGGCAACCAAAAGTTGATGAGGGGAAGTTTCTCTTTGTAGAAGTACAGTTAATAAGTGAGGAAGGAATGATAGAATTATTTTACACTCTCTGCTGAAATAATGGATAAAAACAATGATCCTCAATGGCTGCTAACATTATAAAAATTAAAAATCACCATAACTCTTGATGAACTACTCATGCAAAAAAAATAACAATAATAATAATAATCAAACCTGATTCTATTCAAGTCTTCAGGGCTAATTATCAGCTTGCAGTTAATGCAGAGGAAAGAGGGAGAAGTGATAACACCACAAATGCAATCAGCCAAATCCAAAGTGTGAAAAATTCTACATCATAAATGACCCAATTCATCAATAATTCAATTACAGTAAAAAATTAATTAAAAGAAACTAAAGAATAAAATAAAACTTAGGAGAAATATCAAGCAATTGAAAAATATTTGAAAGATATTGTTCCAAAATTGGAACATATTTGAACACTGATTCAAACAAAAAATATGAGACCAAATGGGAAATCTGTAGAGTTTATGAATTCTTAAGACTTACTTTTTTTGTATGTGATATTAGCAGTGTTATTTTTTAAAGAAGTTATTTGAGAGATCTATACCAAAAGATTTATCAATGAAATGTCAATGCTATAAATATTCAGGAAACAAAATGTAGCTCTTGGAAATTAAAAACATGGCAGTGGGAATGGAAGAAAAGGTGAAGATATCTCCCACAATACAGAGCAAAAGTCCAAGAAATGGGAAATAAAAGAAAAATTTTAAAAGAAAGAAAAAGAAGAAAAGAGAGAAGAAAAAAGAAAAGAGAGGCCAGGAAATCCAACATCCAAACATTAGGAGTTCCAGGAAGGAAAAACAGAGAAGACTCACAGAGGAAATAACCATGAAAATTATTCAATGAAATTTTCTAGAACAATTATTTGAGTCTTTCCCTGAATGCCCAGCTCAAAAGATAAAAATCAAACACACAAAGCATAGCACTGTGAAATTTCAGAACACTGTTTCACAATATCTGAAATTGTTTGGGAATCTTACAAATTTCTGTGGAGAAGAAGAGTTCACAAACAAAGACTGTTGGGAAAATAGAATAGTTTGGTCAGGGCCCTCGCCTTGGGTTCAGTTGGGTGTGGTTCAACATTCTTTGTAAACAAATTGTGTGTGTATGTGTGTGTGTGGAATTAGTGCACATGTGCGCCAATGTATCTTTTTGGTTTTGTTGCTCTTCTTGTGTTCTTCAGAGAGAGAGAGAGAGAAGAGAGTAGTTTGAGTGAAGCAGGTGGGCAGGCATCTGCCTTGAGCGTCTGCCCAGCACAGCCATGCTTTCCAACCTATGGCTCCAGGGACCTTTTGGCTAGTTACCTAGCTCATAGACCTGAGTGTAAGGGGTCTGGTGACCCAGCCTGGAGTTGAAGGGTTTGTGACCCAGCCTGTGAATGGGCTTCAGGGGTCTGTGAGGACCAGACCCAGCCCTAGCTTGACAATTGGCCCAGTCAATGCTGGATTACAGGCAGGTAAAAGAGCCCAACAACTGGCATGGTTGAGTAGCTTTACAAAGACTTAAAATGAAAATGAATTTAAAGCTATCAAGAAAAACACTGAAAGTTAGAAGACAAATAGAATAATATCTTCAGAGTTCTTTAAAAAAAAAAAGATTTCTAATCTTCTTATCTAGAATTTGAAATTATTATGTACCCTTTCTCAAAGAAATTAGAGGATATCCTCCACCAAATGACAGGAGAAAGACATGGCATCCAGGAAACACAGGTTTCCTCACAGGAGACAGAGGAAGGGAAAAGGGAAATCCCAGGATGACTGCCCTGTACCAGGTCTAGAGGGCAGTCAGTGAGTAAGCTCTCAGAGGCTCTTAGAGCAGTCAAAAGTCTCTCATAGAACCTTATCTGGAAAAATGAAATTGATAGAGTATCTGCTGGGAATAACCATGTTGAAAATGATTCAGACAGCTGGGAAAAAGTTTGGAGTTAAATTAGTGATAACTACATAAGAAAACATTTTTTTTTTGTAGATTTGCCTTTTTTGTACAAACTGTATTCCAGGGTAATCAAATAGTTGGTGAGAGAAAAGTTCATACTGATAGAAGAACTTCAGCTAATAAATAAAAAAGTAATATTAGAATTTAAAAATCACTTTTTTTAACACCTGATGAGGTCACAGATACTGGGAAAAATCAGTGGCTGCTGAAAAGTATTAGGTGAAAGGAAGGAAAGGGAATTTTATGACAAAAGAATTAGGCTACCACCACCTGCATCCACTGATCAATCTCAGCATCTCTGAAACAGGGATACCAGGTGTCCTTTATGTCATAATGAAACATAAGAAGTTCTCAGCACAATCTTAGTTTGGATTGTTCAAGAAGCAGGCCTGGAGAGAAGGATTCTAGTACAAATAATTTATTTGGGAGGTGATCCCAGGAAACACCATTAGTGATGTATGAAAGTGATATGGGGACAGAAAGGAAGCCATATTGTGTGATCAACTGTGATCAATTGTGAGCAACTGGAGCTTAGTCTCACCAGGCAACTCTGAGAAAGTGTTGAACATGTGCCTCAAAGTGTATTAAGTGAGAGGAGAGGGAGCTGGGGTACTGATAACTCCATTCAGTCATTAGTCACAGACTACTCCCACGGGCGTTCATTCCCCATTACTTTTGGATTGCAGTGCACATAGGCTGAGAGGACAGTACTCCCCCAAAAAAAACCTCATGCAAAGAGATGGATGTACTAACAGGTAGATGTCAGAATGGCATTCGCCATGAATGTAAGGGTTGAGAGGATATGGGTGGGGCACCAGCAGTGTTTACTATCACCACCTGTGAAGTATTCTTTAAAAAGAATAGAAGCATGAGTATGCTTCTGTAATGTTTCTCTTTTTTTTTTTACACAAGAAGTTACTGCTTTTTAAGGGAAAAAGCAATAAATTCCACAAGGAAAATCATACACACACACACACACACACACACACACACACACACACACACAGAAATAAATCTCCAGAGGAAAAGCATTGTGCTGGAAAGGAAAGGTAATAATAACAGTTTCACTACATGGCTCAGCTCTAAATCATACATACTTGGTCATGATAATATAAACCTTAACAAAATTGCATGGGCCGGCCTGGTGGCGCACTGGATAGTGCACCGCTTGGGAAGTGCGGCGGCGCTCCCACCCGGGGGTTCGGATCCCACATGCAGACCGGTTCCCGCTCACTGGCTGAGCGAGGCGTGGGAGCAACACCGAGGGTTGCGATCCCGTTGCCAGTCCCCGGTCCGGTGCCGGGGCAACACTGAGGGTTGCAATCCGTTGCCGGACACGGAAAAAGACAAAAGACCAAAAAAAAAAAAAAAAAAAAAAAAATTGCAATATATCTAGATAGAGAGGATTAGAGAATGAGTATATGTGTGTGTGATGGTGGTAGGAGAGAAATCCTCATATTCCACAGTGAAAAACCTATAGACAATGTTGCTATCATCTGATGTTTGTGTCCCTGCAAAATTCATATGTTGAAATTCTACTCCCCAATGTGATGGAATTAGGAGGTGGGAACTTCCTGCTTCAAGTCTCTGGCACTTACTGTATATCTACATCAGTCTGCAGAGAAAATTACCCCGCTAGTCAAGCTGTTCATTTTATCAGCAGCTCAGCAAAAATGTGAAGGCATATCCTCTCCACCAGGGGGATTTAATTGAATGAAGAAAGATAAGAGAAATAAGGCTGAAAGAAACATTGAAAGATCATTTATGTATTTCATCTGAAGGCATTTCCTCTTAGGGAAAAAAAAAAATGCCCTCATATAAACTTCATAAGGCCGGTTACTTAAAGTCATATTTTTATTTAGTTATTTTGGGGGAGTGGCTGGCTAGTGCAGGGATCTGAAGCCTTGACCTTGGTGTTACAAGGCTGCACTCTAGCCAACTGAGCTAACCAGCTAGCCTAAAAATTCTATTTTTAAACTATGGCTTTCCTGTAATTCAAAGGAGATCTTCATAGTGAGTGGAGATAACTTTCTAGAATTATAGATTTTTTACCCATTATGTGACCTTGGGTAAACTATGTAATTTCTATGGACTTCAGCTTTCTCATTCTATAAGCTAAGGACATAGAGGTGGATATTCTTATCTCAAGGGATTCTTCCTGCTCTAAAATTATTCTAGGTTCTTAATTTAGATGCCAAAAATATTTGAAAATAATAACTTAATCAAAACCACAAATTGTCTTTGAGCACCTTATGATATGTAAAACATTTTTTTAATAATTTCTACATATTAAAGTAATAATGGGATACATCATATATTATTTTCCCTAGAGCCTTTGAGCATAATTATTTTGAGATTAATCCAGGTTATTGTGTATATCAATAGTTCGTTCCATTTTTTGCTGAATGGATATACCACAATTTGCTTATTCATTCATCTGTTGATGAACATTTGGGTCATTTCAGTTTGGGGCTATTGCCATGAACATTCATATATGCAAGTCTTCATGTGGACATAGACTTTCTTTTCCCTTGGATAAACATCTAGGAGAGGAATGACTCGACCATATGGTAGGTATGTGTTAATTTTTTGAGAAAATATCAAAACCATTTTCCAAAGTGGTTGTACAGTTTTACATTCCTGTCCACAGTATATGAGAGTTGTAGTTGCTCCACATCCTCACTAACACTTGGTGTGGTTGGTCTTTTTAATTTTAGACATTGTTGTAGTTTGCAATTGAAATCATTGTACTCTTCCCTAATGATTAATGACGTTGAATACCTTTTCACTTGCTTATTTGCTGTCTGTATATCTTCTTTGGTTTAGGGTCTGATCAGATCTTTTGTCCATTTTTTTAATTGAGATTTTTCTCTTATTACTGAGTTTTGAAAATTATACATTCCATCTCAGACATTTTATTTTTCATCTCTAGAAGTTCAACCTGGGTTGTTGTTTTTTTCTAATATTTAACACGAGCCAGCTTTCCCCTACCTTTTTAAACATATGTGATATAACTGTTTTAATGTCCTTATCTATTAATTGTATCTGTTAGCATCTCTTTATATTGGTTCATTTTTCATTTTTCTCATTATGAATCATATATTCTTTCTTTTTTTCTCTCCTTTCTTCTTCCTTATTAGACCCCTGACATTGTGAATTTTACCTTGTTGAATGCTGCATACATTTGTGTTCCTGTAAATATTCTTGAGCTTTATTCTGGGTCACAGTTACTTGGAAACAATTTGATCCATTCAAGGTTTGCTTTTAGCATCATTAGGTGGTAACCAGAGAAGCTTTTAATCCAGGCCTAATTTTTTCCCCACGAATCAGAACACCCTTCTGAGTGCTTTGCCCAGTGCCAAGGTTTTCCATGCTTACCAGTAAGAACGCAAACTGTTTCTGGTGGCACTTTCCCTCTGCTCCTTTTAGGTGGTATTTACCCTTACATACATTAGTTTCCTGACTTGCCTTTGCACAGATGGACTTTCTGCAACCTCTGAAGTTCTCTCTGAGATAGCTCTCTCCTGCCTGGTACTCTGCCTTGTCTCTTGGCTTCCCAGCTCAGGGAGACTGCTGGTCTCTGCCTGAGTTGCCCCTCCCTGCACTGTGTCCTGGAAACTCTCTGCAGGTAGTCAGCTGGTGCAATTAAAGGGCTTACCTCATTCGTTTTCCCAACACTCAGGGATCACTGCCTAGAGCCCAATATCTGAAAACAATTGTTTCATAAATTATATTGTTGGGTTATTTTAGTTGTTTCAAGTAGGAGAGTACATTCGATCTCTGCTACTTTATCTGCCTAGAAGTGGAAGTTGCTTTTTTTATGTGGTTACTTTTATATAATAACGTTCTCACTTTAAAGTTTCACCATTTAAATGTACAGCCCTAGACAATGTAATTTAGTCTTGCCAATTTAAAAAGTATGGTATGTCTTTAAGTCTCTTTTAATCTGTAAATTACTTCTCCATCCCTCTCATTTCTTTACAGCATCAATAAAGGGCAGGGGGTGCGGGGGGTGCTAACATAAGTAAATTTGGAAATGAGTGGAGTCTTGAGACTAAAGGCAAAATAAACTGCACATTAGCACTGGGCTCTAGTTGATAAAGCCATTCCCCAAAGGGGTACAAGTTAACAATGCTCATGCTGCTATACATGCATAATGGAATTGAACAATTAAGTAAATGGATGGCAAATGGGGGAGCCAGGTTTCTCACTGTTGGAGTGGAAATTGACAGATATGCAAGGTGGGAGGAGGCTGGAATGATTCATGTGGTAATGGATTCAAGTTGAAGACAGTAAGAACTTGTATTTAGCTTAAAATAGATACAGATAATTACATATAGAAATATTTATACATATGTGTATGTACACAATTACTATATGCACATTTAGTTCTTTGCTCTCTCAGCTGGAAAGAAATGATGACCCAGCAGCAATAAATACACCTAAAACCCAGATCATGGCATTTCTAATAGAACACCAATTAGAAACCACAGTGGTTTCTAATACCATTTCCAATAAAAGAAACCAGCATTCCTTGGAAAAATGGTTGATTCTAAGACTAGGGCAGGAAATATACAAGATGAGCCTAGAACAAGTCCTAGTGTCAGAAAGTAAGGAAGTACAAAAACAAACAAAACCACCACCATATTTGCATGGGTCTGTCAAAGCAGCACAGGAGCCAAGTGAAAGAGTTCCCAATGGCCAAAGCTAGAACCATTTGAGCAGCAAAATAAAATATTATTGGATTATCACAAATATAAAATAAATATCTATGAGTCCAAACTGACATAAATAAGTGACTGAATAAATTAAAAAATGGGGGAGAAGAGACAAATCTTCCATGCAGAAAAATTTCAAATAACTTATGTAGACACTCCACTCTCCAGGAGAGGGAGCATAAATTCCTACTCCTTAAATATGGTCTGTGCATACTTCCTTCCAAATAGTTGACTATAGAAATGGAGACAAAAAGAGTAACTTTATTGTGAAGAAATCTGACAAACACCACTGCAGCCAGGTGATGAAGGGCAAACATCAACAGTGACAAGTCATGCTGATAGTATGCAACTTGGATACAATGTGATGAAAATGACACTTCACCTCGGTGACCTTAGTCCCCAATACCTATAACCCCAGTTGAATCATTAGAAAAACATCAGACAAATCCCACAGTGGGATAGTCTACAAAATACCTAACCAGTACTCTTCAAAACTGTCAAGGTCATCAAAAACAAGGAAGGGCTAAGAAACTGTCGAAGCCAGAGAAGCATAAGGAGACACGACAACTAAATGTAATACGGTGTCCTGGATGGAATCCTGGAACAGAAGAAGACGTTAGGTAAGAAGCTAAGGAAATCTTGATAAACTGTAAACTATAGTTAGTAATAATGTATCAGTATTGGTTCATTAAGTGTAATAAATGTACCATACAAAGGTAAGAGGTTAATGATAGGAGGGATATGGAAACTCTCTGTACTATCTGCTTAATTTTTCTATAAATCTAAAACTGTTCTAAAAAATAGACTATGTATTTTTAAAAAGAATCCTGATACCTCAAAGCAAGCATGTTTCTCTCTTGTGCTAAATTCCCAAATGCTCAGCCTCCCCTGAGCCTTCCCAAACAACAAGAGGAAAGTTTTGTTTACCTCTGGTGTCTCAAGTTAATTCCTTCTCCCTCATGCAAAATGCAGCCCTGCCCAGTGATTGATTTGGTGTTATGATGTCAATGTTCTATTTCTTCTTCTCACTTCTGTGGACTTAAAATGAGGTAAAATGAATCATCTGGGTGCTGTACCCTGCTCCATCCTCCTAATAAATACCCTATGTAGTGGTTGCATTTTGACCCCACCATAGACTCAGAGTAGAGGCATGCCAGCAGAACCCTTCTCCTGGTTTTCCGTTGATCCCTGGAATAGCTCTGTTTTAATAATTAGCTAAAATTTGCACATCAGTTCCAGCTTCACTGGTGTCCATGTGCTGTCTCCTTCCACCTGTCACCTTCTTTCTATGATTAATTTCCTCAATTATTCCTTTCTGGTAGCCACCAGGGGGAAATAGCATGCTCAAAACTAAAATTTTCAGCATATAGTTCAGATATCCTCTAAAGAGAAATTCTCATCTAAAACCTTTTACTTCTGCAGCTATTGACCAAAGAGTTTCTCCACAACAGTTGATGAAACTGCCTAAGCAGTTGGTTTGCCAGCCTGCCCTGTCCTACCTATAGTTGGGTCCCCCAGGGGGAGTCCCCACTGGGTTTGCATGCTTGTGAAGGTAACTGTCATAGTGGCACTTCTTTCCTGGCTAAACAACTGAGTACCTGTCTTCTTCAAAGTCCCAGATACGTGGCCCCAGTTGGGCATTCTAGCCAGACCCCATCACTCAAGCCGTCCTGGCTGACGTGGTGGACATGTGAGTAAAGAGACCATCTTGGATGTTCCAGTCCCGGTAGCTATCAAGTAAAAGGGAGACGAGCCACCTCTGGGTGCCCTGGCCAAATTCCTGACCCCAAAATTGTTTGAGATAATAAAATGGCGGTTGTTTTAAGTCACTAAGTTTCAAGGTAATTTATTAGGAAGCCATAGGTAAACAAAAAACATATTAACTATTTCGAAAAAATTACTGCATAAACAATGTATTGTGGCCTAAATTATTTTTATGAACACATGTATCTATTTCAGGATTGACCCATTTTAGAGGAAATGCATTCAATATCATTTATTTATGAATATGTACTTAAATAATTTCACTGTTTACTACAATCATTTGCCTTCACTTACTTTTGTAAATATCCTCTTTAACAGTGAAAATTAAAAATCAATAAAGGAAGCTATGAAATATTTAATCACAGAGAAACCAATTTAATTGTGCATATTTCTTACAGTACACAGAATAAAAATACTTTTATACAATAAGGAACTAAGAAAAAATTTGATTGAACTTGAAACATCCATTTGTTTGCAACAGGCAAATCTAATTTAAGAGTACATCTGTTTGTTTATGCTGCAATGAATCTCAATAGCAATTAGGAAATTATAAATTCCTAACATTAAAACTAGTTCCTAATTTTAGTCAGAGAACATTATTCTGTGATTTACAAGCTTGGAATACTAATTGTTTACCCCACGGGAGATGAAATGTACCAGTTAAACATTATTCTCCTTCTCTCCTCCTCCTCCTTTCTCCTTCCCTTTTGCCCAGCCTTCTCCTAACCCCTAATCCTTTTCTCCCTGGATGTCCAGGCTGCTGAGTAGATCAAAGTAGCCTGAGTTTTTGTGATGTAGGATTCTGGAAAAACCACACATTCATTTCAAACAAGCCATTCAGAATCCCAGATGTTAACATTACTGTGTTGTAACAGTGAGAATCTCCCCCATTTCAGCACTCTTCCCTTTCTAGGCTGAGCAATCTAGCAACATAAGATACACAGGATCCTAAATCACAGCTCTTCACTCCTCACACTAAAGCTGCATTCTTCTTTGTTCACTTTATTGGACACGACTTCCTGATATTCACACAGAAATTATTCCATATGGATATTTCAGTAAATGAAAATGACTAAAGCAGAGTTGCAGAATAAGAATTTAAATATTTAGTTTTTATTTTGGAATTCAGGAACTCATTTCAAGATAATATGAAAAGATGCACTATGTAACATTATATCCAATAAACCACAAATTTAATGTTGTTCAAGGAAAAACTAAAAGAAAGAAAGGCATTTTTTTTTCTTTCTGTTTCTTGCATCCAAGTGTTCGGAGGTCAGCATAGAGTTGACTACTTTGTTTTATGTTTCCTTTTAATATGTGGCTTTCAGTTTGCGATAACGGGTATGCTGCCAGTGTGGATCTGGCCATCACATCTTAGACGTGAGTGGTGACAATTTGCTTTGTACCCCATGAATATTCATAACCAATAAAAAAGAAAAAAATCTGAATCGCCCCATTAAAAAAAAAATATGTGGCTTCACTCTCTTCAGGTTTGACCTTTCAATTTCTCTTGTATCTGAATATACCAGGACAAATGGTGGGGCATAAATGCATAATAATGAAAGTATTAGAATTCAAGCAGACTTGCATCTCTCTGGCTCCTGTAAGAATTTATGAGTTCTATCATTCAACAACAGTATCCTTCTTTACTTTGTCTCATCTTTTCACTTGCAGTGCCTAGTTTTCACTGTCCTTTGTCTTCTCATCACAAATCAGATCTTTTTCTTTTTCATTTTAACTTCTCGATATACATTGTAGTTGATTTTCGTGACCCTTTACCCATTCCTTCCCCCCCACATCATATCTGTTCACTTGTCTTAATGAGCACAAATCAGACCTTACTATGCTAATCTTAAGAGCAACTGTTGTATTAAAGGAAACAAATCACTATCACTAAATCTAAATTTACTTTGGAGGAAAAATATCATTAAAGGTACTCTACCTGAATATATCAAGAATCTGGTTCACTAGTTGTGTTTCTGCATCAATAGCAAACTGAGAAAAAAAGATTACCCTGGAGAAGCCATAGATATAAGCACTATGACACACTGGTTTGAAGAATAGAAAGTTTGTCTTTGTTTCTCCACAATGCCTTCCTTTCTTCTAATTTTTCCTTGAACAACATTAACTTTGTAGCTTATGGGACATATGTGTGTAGATTGGACAATAGCTTATTGGACATATATGCTGTCCATAAGCTGGAGAACTAGAAAAGCTGATGATGTGATTATTCAGTCCAAGTCCAGAGGCTTGAGAACAAGGGGAGCTGATGGTGAGACTCTAGTCAAGACTGAAAGCCTGCAAACCAGGGTGGGCCACCAGAGTAAGTCCTGGAGCCTGAAGCCAAGAACTAGAAGCTCCATTGTCCAAAGGCAGGAGAAAATGGTACCAGCTCAAGAAAAGAGAGTGAATTCGCCCTTCCTTCACCTTTTTGTTTCATCAGGCTGTTAGTGGAGATTGGACGATGCCCACTCACATTGGTGAGAGTGGGTCATGTTTACTCAGTCTACCAATTCAAATGCTAATCTCTTCCAGATACACTCTTTCAGACACACTCAGAAATAATGTTTTACCAGCTATGTGGGCATCCCTTAGCCCACTCAAATTGACACATAAAATTAACCATCACAAAGAGTAAATCTGGATAAAGCAAAAAATACCGAAAATTATATGCAAGTATGTGTTATCTCTCATCAAATCCTAAAAAGGTCGTTTTTATCTAAAGAGAAAGAATCCAAGATAAATAAAATCTTTGATATATTTACTCTATTTTTCCTTACTTTGTGTGTGGGTATGGGTGTGGGTGTGTATGGCATATATACACTTGTATAGATATAAGCCAATGTTTTTTCATGTTGACATCAATGTAGAGGTACTATAAATGTCTGTTAGAGCAGAATTATTAGAGGAGAATCTGCACTAATTGACTACTTAACCAATCAAATTAGTCATAACTATTTTGGTTGCAAGTGACTGAAACAATTCAAATGGACTTAATATGAGAGTGACTTTACTGGTGTAAAGAACTGAGAAGATCAGATATAGTAAAAGTGTCAAGCGCAGCTGGTTCCTGTGCTGAAGGATATTAAGACTATTTCTGTTTCTCTCAGCTCTCCTTCCCTCTGTGTCAGCTTTACTTTCAGGAAAGTTGTGACCAAGGAGTATTAGTTTCATCAGCAACAATTTCAGGCTGACTTCCTAACCTAACAACCACAGCAGAAAGAGAGGAGCCAGAGAGATGCAAGTCTGTCATGCTAGGAAGTGTCTGGTGACTTAGTCTCATTTGTCTGTCCTGGACAATGTACCTACCATTATTTTAGAACCTATTACAGGGCTGGGGAGGAGGGGCACGCTGTGGAATGCTCTGATTCGCCAGACTACTAAAGAAGTTGATGTACATACCTTGCAAATGAAAGAAGAGTACATTTATATATGAAAGGCAAATTTATATACTGTGGTTTACCAAGAGTGTATCATGAATGTAAAAGAAAACAGAGCAATTGTTAGATGAGTTTATCAGTGGAGATAGTAGATCCTGATAATAAAAATAATACAATTTGATCAAAATTATTTGGATAATCGACTGAACTTTTTAATCTAATGTTATATGGCAACCCCAGTCTAAATTCTGTACCTATTGTAGGAGGAAGTATAGCATTGCTAGATTAAGAACATGAACTTTGGAGCCAGCCTCTTGGTTTAGATAAATCAGTTTTGTAATCTTTCTTTACCTCAATTTTTTTCATCTGTAAAATGGAAGTAACTAACAAAGTAATTACAGAAGTCAAATATGTATTACATGCATAGCTTTTAGAATATCTGGCACTCATTAAATACTCAACAAATGGTAGCTATTGTTATCTAAAATGAACTAAGTTCCTTCAAAGGAATTTAATAATGTAAATGTCCAGCATGATTTCTTCTTTTTAATTTTCCATCCCATACATTTGAATAAGAAATTGTACTATTTTCCTACCACTTCAAAGATTTGGCTCCCAACATTCTCCTCATGTTCATTATTCACCATGAAGGATCCTGGGCATTTGCCATTTTCTCTTTGCATTGTCTGTCCTCATTCGTTGCTATCCTCACACATATAGACATGCACATCTTTAATAACCTCCTCAATTTTTAAAACTTCGCTTAGTTACCTCAAGCAACTCTTCTTGATCTCTGGTTCCAATTTCAAAGAGTCAGGATCCTATGTATATTTTTAAATCATCTGTTTAGATTACACTAATTTGGGGGAATAATTCTAAAGGTGACCACTAGATGGCAACATTTCTAAGTTGTGCTATTTTCCTAAGACTTGGTGTCTGATCATACCAAACGCTGAGAGCCTTAAAATGGAAGCAGACGATTATTTAGTTTCTTGAACTATTTTGTTTGTTTGTTTGTTTGTTTGTTTGTTTGTTTGTTTGTTTGTTTGTTTGAAGAATCAAATAAGCTTTTGGATTTATCCATTAAAGAAACTCTATGGTATCTCATTCTTAAATGAAGTATTCCTTTTTATATCTTTTATGATCACGAGTTTTCTTTTTTTTAAATTTTTTTCTAATTTTGATTTTTTCTTAAAATAACAAGTATAAATTCTGTCTATTTACTAACTATGTCATATTCTATAGTGGCATTTTACGTAGGTTTAGTTCTATGACATAACTAATACATTTTATTTAATTTCACAGAGATCCACAAATGATGTTTTATGTGATATACATAACAGAAACATACATTCTTTTTTTCTTTTCTCATATGTTCTCTTCATAGACATTTGAGCTCAGAGACTAGAAAATAATAGATGAGAATTTCCTGATAGTGAGAATGAGGAAGAGCAGAGGTGCATTTTCCTTGAAAAAGTAATTGTTTTATAAATCTTCTATTTAATTTTCCTTAGGAAATTAAAATGTTAACTGGGATTTCATCCATGGTAACATGTAAAAGTCATTAAACAAATATACTTTTTATTATAGTTAAGGCAAGGAGCTTTTAATAGAAAAGATAATTTGGGACTCCATGACAAATATGGATAAAAGATATGAACAATAAAGTAAAGAAAAATGCAAAAAAAGCTAATTACTACACGAAGAAGGTTGAAAAACACTAGCATTTAAAAAAGAGAAAAAGTTCTCTTTTGCCTTTAAATTAGCAAAAAATAAAAAGTGTTTCGTTCCCCTCCTTTATCATACTGAGTATTGAAGAGAGCATAGTAATAGCTTGAATTCAAATCCTAGCTCAGAAATCTACTTTGCTATGTGAACTTGGCCAAATTTTTTGACTTCTCTTGGCTACAGTTTCCTAATTTGTAAAATGGAGTTAATCAGTAAAATGAGAGTTAAATGAGCTAATACATGTAAAGTTTTTAAAAGAGTACCTGGTTGACGATAATATTTTGGATATACCAAGTTAAATAAAATATATTAAGTTTTTTAAAAGAAGAGTACCTGGCATATATGTGTTTACCTAATATATGTAACAGTTTTATTAGCACTATATAAATGTTACCTAGTGCTATGGTTTGAATGTGTCCCTCAAAGTTAATGTGCTGGAAATTTAATCCCTAATGCAACAGTGTTGGGAGGTGGAGCCTAATAAGAGATGATTTGGTCGTGAAGGCTCTACCATCAAGAATGGATTAATGTCATTGTCATAGGAGTGGGTTAATTATTGTGAGAGTGGGCTTGTTAAAAAAGAGACTTTTGTAACTCTTGCTCTCTCACACTCTCTTGCCCTTCTGCCTTCTGCCTTCCACCATGGGCTGATGCAGCGAGAAGATGCTCTCCAGATGCAGGCCCCTTGACCTTGGACCTCCCAGCCTCCAGAACTGTAAGAAATAAGTTTCTTTTCTGAATAAGTTACCCAGTCTGTGACATTGTGTTATAGCAACACAAAACATATTAAGACACCTAGTATAACAGTTAAAACTTTATCCATAGAATAGGGGATTGGGTTTAAAATGTTTAATGAAATAATGGAATTATAAAGGTGAGCAGACAAAAAAAACGATAACAGAAATACGATCTGAAAAAATAACAGGAGGATTTTCTAGAAAAGTAATTGTTTATTTTTTAAAAAATCAATAGGCAGGTTAAACAGGTTTTTAAAGATATTTAGAAATAAATTCAGATACACCAATAATTGTCATAAACATAAATAAGTTAACTCATTGGTTAAATGATTGATTGTCCAATTGTATTAACAAATTTAGCTAATTACTGTTTAGAAGACAAGGGCATATAACATAAGGACATATAAAGATTACAGGTAAAAGCTAGTGAAAAGATATACTTGGCTGATACTAACCAAAAGAAATCTTGGTGGCATATTAGTATTGAAAGAGGTTTTATGAGCAGAAAACAAAAACAAAACAAAAGACAAACCAGCCCAAAACGTTATTAAAGAAGACTGCGTTTATCAAGAAGCTTTAACACTTTTAACTTTGTATGCACTTGATAAAAGAGCCTTAAAAACATAAAGAAATAATCAATAAGACTACAGAAAGAGATTAATAAATCTACTGTATAATGGAAGGTTTCAATATTTATTCACTGATTTCATTCAATAAATATTTCTGAGTGCCTGCATGCTAGGGACTCTTCTACTTATTGGTAACATAGCTGTGAATAAAATATGTAAAAATCCTCAACTTTTTGGAGCTTAAATTATAATGGAAGGAGAAAGAAAAAATATACCCAGGACATCATGAATCCTGAGAGTATGGAATGGATGTTTTTCTCCCATTCACTGTTCAGTCTGTAGAATGAAGGGGGAAGAGGAATAAGGTTCTTGTCTTCTGAGATTGGGGTATGGAGTGGGTAGAGGTAAACAGCAAAACCCAGAGGAGAGGTGGAGTTTAAATACTGCTTGTTCAGTATCTCCCCACTCAATATTCCCAAAGTGGGCCAACAAAATTGGTGCTATCAAGCCAGAAATTTCCTGGAATCATTGATGCTCTCCTGAAATCCAGTCGACTACAGACCCTGAATCATTCCCATCAATATTTAAGCTGTAGTGAACAATCACCACTAGATGGTGCCAAACTATATTAGGACGAGGATGGATTTGGCTAGTGAAGCAACAAAGCAACATCCCCGGGACTGTGCAGACTCTCCTACTCACTGTATTAATCACACTCTGAAAGACCAGAAAAATGAACCAAAGACAAAAGGTTGGAAAGGAAGACAGAGGACCTCATTATTTCACAAATGATATGATACCCTGTGTAAAAAATACAAAGGACAACTTATTAGAAATAATAAGTTTACCTACCGTTAGATCAATATATGGGGGCTCCTATTGTTAGCTCAGTTGGTTAGAGCAGTGTTATAACACCAAGGTTAAGGGTTTGGATCCCCACAAGGCACTGGCCAGCCACCAAAAAAAGAAGAAAAGAAATATGCAAAATTCGCTTGAATTTCTATAAAATCTAACACATATCTATAACATCACAAGCACATAGAAACATAAAAAGAGATTCCATTTAAATAGTTCAAAAATAAAATATCTAAAAATAAATCTAATAAAAGATCGTAAGGCCTCTACAGAAAAACAAACTATTAAACTTTAGTAAAAGACACTCAGAAGACCTATGTAAATGGAGAAATATGCTGTGTTCATGGAGAGGAAGGTTCAATTAAAAAAAAAAGAAAAACAGTCAATTCTCCCCAAATTGACCAACAGAGCTAATATAATGCCAATCCAAATATCAGCTTTGTGAAACATACAAGCTGATTCTGAAATTTATATGGAAAAGCAAGAATATCCAAGGTGCTCAATAAAAAGAGGGAAGTTGGCCAACCAGACATTAAAACCAATGATGAAGGCATAATAATTAAGATAGTGTTTTGGTACAGGGAGAAGTCAAGTGACCAAGTGAACAAAAGTGAGAGCCTGGAAAGAGCAAAGAATGTATGGAAACTTGGTATATGACAAAGGTGACAATGCTGATTAGTGAGGAAAGTTCACACTGAGACTAGATGAATAGATGAGTTTCTAGTTATAATAAATAAATAAATAAATAAATAAATAAATAAATAAATAAATAAATAAATAAATAAGGAAGAAGAAAAAGTTCTCCCTTGCAGGAGAATCTCATGTAAAAGGAATGGTGGAGGTGGAAAATCACCATTTGGCAACCAGTGTGGTAATCATTGATTCAGACAAAATTATCAATTGATGGCAAAAATATTGGGTTGCAATTTGGTGAAGAACAAGATAGTTAAATAGTCAGATTACCTCTCCACACATTACTTGCTAATTACAAAGGGAAAAATAGTATTATTAGAGGGAATAAAATGGGAAGACATTACCTTAACCAAGTAATCAAAGTTGACATCACCAAAAATAGAAAAAACTGACAGTTTATGATTCCTGACGTGTTACACTGAAAAGAACACAACCTCACTTATGTGGTATTTCTGCTAAAAATGCCTAACCTAAATCTAATTATGAGGAAACAACCCATGAAGAAAATCCACATTGAGGGATGTTTCTGAGGAATGCAATTGTAGAGGAATTGGAGGATCTGAGGAGGAATGATACTTGCAGAGACACAGGAATGTTGTATTTGAATCCATATAAAAAGCTGATTATAAGAAAGCACTAGTGAAAGGAAAGGATTTTCAGGGGAATGATAAAAAAAAAGTCACCTATAAGGGTTTGGATCCTCAGACTGGCCAGCCACCAAAAAAAGTGGTGAAAAAAAAGTCACCTGCGACCAACTAAAAATCATGTGTTCAAACGCAACTCAAAAAATGAAAATGTTATTCTTATTTTAATCCCCATCTTAAGAAAAAAGTAAGATGACATCTCAATTCATTACTTATTGTTCTTTGGAAATCACATTTCATAATGAAAGATAAGGGAAGATAGAGCATGATATTATAACACCAAGGTCAAGGGTTCAGATCTCCAGACCAGCCAGCCACCACACACACAAAAAGTTTGGGCTGGCCAGTTAGCTCACTTAGGCGAGCATGGTGCTGGTAACACCAAGGTCAAGGGTTAAGATCCACAAACAGGCCAGCCACAAAAAAAAAAAAGAAAGAAAGAAAGAAGTGAAAGATAAAGGAAGAAAATAATATATACTATAACAGGATTTTAAATAGAAATGGGGGTTTCTAATTCACATAGTGAATTGGATAGATATATTACTCCCATCTGCTCCTGCATGCCTATTAAAATGACAATAACAATAATATTTAAATATATAGACCTAGAAGACCAAACGAAAAGGAGAGAAGACACAGGTGGTCAGGAAATATTAACTATTTTGAAGGATGGAAAGCAGGTCCTTAGGAGAGTAGAGGTCACTGAATCTGTTTCTTCAGAAGGGGGAAAGAGAACCAAGCTGTAAAGACTCAAAAATTATGCAGAAAAGGAAGTGTGAGGTGCAGGCTTGTAACTAAGAGAATCGTTTGAGATTCTGTATTCTGCATAAGAGATAGTTAGACCCTGAAGAGCCTGGACATCCCCTTGTAAATTCTCAAACTTAACATTTATTTCTTGTAGAACGTGAGTCAGGAAGGATCTAGGCTTATGCTCAGCAGGCCCAGAAAAGTTCAAGGGAAGATGTGGGGCTGAAAATAGGTGATTTAGTGGAATCTATATATTTATCAAAGAAACCCAGCCCCAACCCCCGCCAGCCCTCTTTCCCTGTCCAGGTCCTCAAACACCTACAGCCAGGCACACACATACCCCAGTCACAAGACTTGAGCATCTTTCTGTGCAGAAACTGAATGACACGAAAATGTTCTGCAGATTCAAAGACATTTTCAGGCATGCAAAGTTCAAACAAACAGGGAGGAAACCAGTAAAGAAGCAGCTAACGTTCTGGAAACAAGGGTTCTAACAGAGAAGAGGTATGAGGAGATTTCCAAGGAAAATAGCAAAAGAAAGTGCCAGAACGACAAATCATAAAATGAGACTAGAAAGCAACCAGTCAAGATTGGAGCAGGACAGTAAAGATTTCTTAAATTGAAAATGGAACTCAGATTATCTGACAAGTATTGAACCATGTGAAAACTTACTTAGAAGGCACCAGATGAATAATTGACACAATTATTAACTACAGGGAAATTGAAAAAAAAACATAATTATGGTACACTACTAGATTCAGCAGTGAAAAATATATGTAGACAGGCAAAATAATGTAAATATACAATAAAACTTAGCCAAATCTGTGATTTCAGTATTGTGGATGTCAAAGGGAGGGGAAGCAGGGTGGTGGTGTAAGAACTAAATTCTCGTTTACCAATGTGAAAAGTCAATAGATCATGTATAAGATAAATATACAAGATATAGCAGCATAAATATATAATTCTTCAATGTAAAGATAAATACCAGAAGACGGAGAGAAAAGATTAGAAATCAGAGGGTGAGACCGGGTGCAGGGACAGGTAGATCATTTTTAAAAAATTATAACTGTCTGTTATAGCCCATTATTTTAACTATATTAATGGAAAGTAGTAATACATGGGCTTCTATTCTGTGTTTCTCAACAATTTTTAACCCATAATTGCATTTGATAAACCAAAAAAAAATTTTTTCCCATATATTCTTTTAATATTATTTGAAGATTGGAATAAAGCAAACTTTGCAGTTAAAAACAAATTAAAGCAATGAGACTAAGTGCTATTTTGTTTTCAAACTGTACATACTCTTTCTTATTCCTACCCTCTGAATTAGATAAGAACATACCTCCCTATCTAGCTGTAAAGAGAACAACGGTTCACTTTTTCTCATTTCCTGGCTGAGGACTTTACAGTCTACTTATTTCCATGAATCCAATTTAATGAGTTCAATCCAAACTCTTTTCAGCCCGTCTTTCAATGCCTGCTCTTCTCTCTCCCTGTCCTCAGTCTGCCTATCTAACCATATTTTCCATTACATAACAGGTACCTTCTGCTCAGGTTAGATGGATCTCTGAGAACCCTGCATACCCTGAGCTATGCCTGCTTTTATCTTTTAGGCTGAGCTATTATCTGAATACCTGAACCCATCTCCTCTGCACCAAGGCATTCCTGTCCTTCAAACCTGCTTCAAGATTGGCAAAGACATTTTTAAGCACAATTCTGAAATTTTATCATCTTTGGAACTGTGGTTTTAATCATTAAAACTTGAAAGTACCACTTATAGAAGAAAAAAAAATTGAAAGACACCCTTTATGACCATCTCAGGCAAAAGGAAAATTTTAACAAATGAACATTTGTCCAAATTCAAGAGACTGTGCTAAGTCTATTGGGTTGGCACCAAACCAATAATTTTCACAATGTGATGTGCCAGCATTTTTCTTCAGCATTTACGGCATTCATTCTCTATTAAAAGAGGACCATCTCTTTAAAGCAGCTAGTCCCTAGAACATGTACATACATAAAATTTGTCATTGTCTATTTGAAGACATAAATATCAACTCAAGGCTAGAGTGTGATTAGCCAATAAATCTGATAAGAATTTTCTTTTATATTGATATTTTCTGTTAATTAAAGGCTACCATTTCTACTGTATTTATTACACAAATAGCATAAAAATAGGAAAAAAAGAAAAAGATTTTCTTTACTTCCAACTCCCAAACTGCTTTTACTTTTACAAGTACCCTTTCATCTCTCATTCCTATACACACGTTTTACATGCAAAGAATTCTACTTTTTACCCTGAATATTATGTTATAAATATTTTTATGTTGTAAAACCTCCTTCATATTTAACATTTTAGTATTTATACAACAATCTATTAATATCTATATAATGACTAATCTATTGTAGTGCCATAATTATTTTATTTTGTCCTTATCACTAGTCATTTACATTTCTTTCCAATTTTTTTTAGTAGGCAGTGAGCAAATAGGTACTTTTATGCACTGACAATCTGTAACAAATTTGAAATGCACATACTCTCTGACCCAGCAATTTCACCTCTAGGAATCTATCCTTGAGAGGTAATTACAGAAGTGTGTAAATTATATATATATAATGTTCTTTACTGCACTATCTAATAGTAAAAATTGGAGATGATCTAAATTACCAACAATAGACAGCTAAATAAATTTTGGTATGCTATACAACACACTATCTGGTCATTTAAAATAATGAATTAGATCTGTTTGGGCTGACTTGGAGGATATTCATGATAACTTTATGAATGGGGTAGTGGGGTAGAAAAATAAGTTTAGATAAATAGATAAAGCTCATTTTGTGGGAAAAATACTATATATGTGTATTTAAAATAAATATATTTCATACATATATGTTTGCACATATACAAAAAATACATCTAGCAGAATATAAAATAAACTCTTAATAGTGGTTAACCTTAGGAAATAGAATTAGGTTTGGCAGTGAGAGAAACTTTTACTTTTTATTTGATATCCTTCAGCATTATTTGAATTACCACAAGCATATATTACTTTTGTTGCTTTTGAAAAAATAGGCAAATATAGATCATCTACATAAAATTCACTGGGGAATTGTTAGAATTGTTAAAATTGCTCCGGAAGGAACAGGAGATGCACTAGGCAGATCTTGCCTCCTTTCTTACGGGGAAATGATGAGACCCCAATTTTCTCTCGAGTTGAACTCATTCTGGATTGCCAGTATGTTTACTAGGCAAATAAAAGTCAGCTTTGCATCTTTTGTGGTACTATCACTCCAAAGTAAGGAAGGCACTTACCCAGATCTATCAAAAACTGGTTTCCGGGACTGACCCAGGTCAATCAAAAACTTTGGGCCTTCTCAGTTTTACCCTTCTCAGAATCCTTAAGGGTTTTACAAATACGCAGAACTTTCTGTGAATCCTCAAAATTATCTAGAGTTGTCAATTTTAGATTTTGTTTCTTTTTTTCTACTCTATCATCCTACAAATATTAGAGTATAAAAGTATACAATCAAATTTCTGTTTTGAAGATTTTTTACTTAAATTTTTAGTTTACAAAAGTACAGAACAGGTTAGTTAAAAGTATATCACACAGTTTCTCAATTTTAGTACTATTGACATTTTGAACTGGCTAATTCTTTGTTGTAGGATAATGTCCCTAAACTCCACCCACGAGATACCAGTACCCAGTGTCTTCTCTAGTTTTGACAACCAAAAATATCTTCTGACATTGCCAGATGTCCTTTAGAGGACAAAAATGGGCCCCAGTTGGGAACTGATATTAATATAATAGTATTCAGCCACCAAAAAGAATAGATTAGTTCTATATGTATTAATGGAGACAATTCCTAAGACAAAATATTAAGTGAAAAATGAAAGGTAAAAAATGGTGTGTAGAGTAGGCCAACAACATAGCAATTTAAAGGATGGGTTTTGGAGCCAAACTACTTGGGATGAAATGCTATCTCTTCCAAACTATCTGTGTGATGCTCAGCAAGTTACTTAAGTTCTCTGTTCCTAGATTTCTTTATTTCTCAAAGTAGTATTATAACATTAAGTACATATCATACAGCTATGTGAGGATTAAGTAAGTAAGTAAGTAAGTAAGTAAGTGCTTAGAACAGTGTCTGGTATAAATGTTATAATTTGTGATCACCATCATTTGTGAACATATAATATTCATAGAATATCTCTGGAAAGACATATAAGAAAACTGGTGTCATTGGTTTCCTCTCGGCAAAGGTGTGGCTAGTGGAACAGCATTAAACTTATTTTATATTAGAAGCTCTTTGGGGCATTTTCAATTCTTCTAGTATTATCTATTCAAATATTTTTAGAAGAGAATTTCATTTTAAAAGGTTTTATGAACATATGCTGAACTCCTACTTTGTATTTTTTAAAAAGATACATTCAAATATCTAAGTAGCTCTTTTTCCTCTATTGCTAACATAATCAAAATCTGCTTATTAGTAGATAACCAAGTAACACCCAAATTGGGCTAATTATTTTTTTTATTCCTGGGGATAAGAGAAAAGACAGAGAAGCTTTATTCATGTCCAGTCACTTTAGAATAATAATAGGTTTATCTGACTTTATTAGTTAAACATTTTATTTTACATTGAATTCAATGTTCACAGAAATAGGAGGGCAAAGTGGCAAATGGCTCAAAATAATGTGTCGCCTTATAATGTGATTTATTTGTACTTACATTTGAATGTGAATATATCTTGCCAGCATAAATGTCTGTACTAAAATTACTGTAGCGGTGGAGAGGCACTAGAATTGAATTTGGTAAGTAATGGCAGCAATTTATCATAACATGTAGTTCTAATAGTGACAGGAATGCATTTATCTGAAAATGTTTATAACTAAAAGCCCACTTTTGTAAAATATGAGAAATAATAAACTATTAAAATATACTATAGGGAAAATCTGGATTTCTGGTCCAGCATATAAGAAGCTTAGAAGTCACTGATATGTCCTAACAAGAAGTAAAAATCTGAACGAACTGAAAAACCAACAGCTCTTTTTAGATTCATCAGAGAAGTGAGATCACAAGGCAAACTGCTGCCCTCAAAAGAGGAGGGACACATAGACTTGGTACAGAGAATCACAGATTACTGGGGAGCAGAAAACCACAAACAGAAACCTTCACTAGAACCAGTGCATGGATGATATGATTTTCTGTGAAGAAAATCCAAAATAATTGACAAAAAAAAAAAAAAAAAAAAAATTCCTGGAACTAATAAGCAATTATTGCTAGGTTTCAGGATACAAGGTTAATATACAAAAGTCAACCACTTTCTTATATATCAGCAATAAACAAATGAAATTTGAATTTAAAAACATATTACCTGGGCCGGCCCGGTGGCGCACTGCTACAGTGTGCCGCTTGGGAAGCGCGGCAGCGCTCCCGCCGAGGGTTCGGATCCCACATACAGACCGGTTCCCACTCACTGGCTGAGCGAGGTGCGGGGGCAACACCGAGGGTTGCGATCCCGTTGCCGGTCCCGGTCCGGTACGGGCGCGACACTGAGGGTTGCGATCCGTTGCCGGTCACAAAAAAAGAGACCAAAAAAAAAAAAACATATTACCATTTACATTAGCACCTAAAGAAAAATATTTAGATATAAATCTAACAAAATATGTATAAGAACTATGGGAGAAAAACTACAAAGCTCTGATAAAAGACATCAAAGAATAATTTTTTAAAATGGAGTGATATTCCATGTTCATGGATAGGAAGACTCAATATTGTTAAGATGTCAGTTTTTCCCAACTTAATCTATAGATTCAAAGCAATTTCAATAAGAATCTCAGCAAGTTATTTTGTAGATATAAAAAAAAAATTCTAGTTTACATGGAGAAACAATGTCTATATGAAGAGGCAAAAGATCCAGAATAGCCAACCGAGTATTGAAGAACAAAGTTGGAAAACAGACACTAACCAATTTGAAACTTAGAATAAAACTACAGTAACCATGACAATGTGGTATTGGTGAAGAACAGACAAATAGATCAATGGAACAGAATAAAAAGACCAGAAATAAACTCACATATAGTCAGCTGCTCTTTGATAAAAGAGCAAAGGCAATACAATGGAGCTCAGATAGTCTTTTCAACAAATAGTGCTGAAACAACTGCACATACACATGGAAAAATATTAATCTAGAAACAGTCTTGGGCCGGCCCGGTGGTGCACTGCTACAGTGCGCCGCTTGGGAGCACGGCAGTGCTCCCGCCGAGGGTTCGGGTCCCACATACAGACCGGTTCCCGCTCACTGGCTGAGCGAGGTGCGCGTGTGACACCGAGGGGTGTGATCCCGTTGCCGGTCCCGGTCCGGTACGGGCGTGACACTGAGGGTTGCGATCCATTGCCGGACACGAAAAAAGACAAAAAGGAAAAAAAATAAAAAAAAGAAACAGTCTTTACACCCTTTGTTAAAATTAACTCAAAATTGATCATAGACCTAAATATATAATGCAAAACTATAAAACTCAAAGAGGATAACATAAGAGAAAATCTGGATTAACTTGGTTACAGCAATGACCTTTCAGAGAAAACACCAAAGGCACAATTCATGAAAGAAATAATTGATAAGCTGAATTTAATTAAAATTTAAAACTTCTAATCTGTGAAAGACAATGTCAAAAGAATAAGAAGACAAGCCACACAATGGAAGAAAATATTTGCAAAAGACACATCTGATAAAGGACTATTATCCAAAATATACAAAGAACTCTTAAAACTCAACAATAAGAAAATGAACAATCCAATTGAAAAAGAGGCCAAAGACTAAATAGACCCTTACTAAAGATATGCAGACAGCAAGAAAGCATATGAAAAGATATCCAACAAAATACATCATTAAGGAATTGCAAATTAAAACAAGGAGATACCACTATGCACCTATATAATGGCCAAAATCCATAACACTGACAACACCAAATGCTGGTGAGTGTATGAACAACAGGAACTCTTGTTCATTGTTTGTGAGAATTCCAAATGGTACAGCCACTTTTCAAGACAGTTTAGCAGTTTCTTAAAAAACTGACCATAATCTTACCATATGATTCAACAATTGCACTCTTTGGTATTTACCCAAATGAATTGAAAATTTATGTCTACACAAAAACCTGTACCCAGATGTTTATAATAGCTTCAGTCATAATTGCCAAAACTTGGAAACAATGAAGGTTGTCCTTCAGTGGGTGACTAGATAAATAAACTGTGGTACATCCAGACAATGGAATATTATTCAGCACTGAAAAGAAATGAGCTTTCAAGCCATGGAAAGGCACATAGGAAACAAGTGCACATTAATAAGCAAAAGAAGCCAATATGAAAAGGCTACATAATGTATGATTCCAACTTTATAACATTCTGGTAAAGGCAAAACTATGGAGACAATAAAAGGATCAGTGGTTGGCAAGTGTTGGTGGGGAAGAAATCTTCCTCCTCTTTTCCCACCATCTTTGTGTTCCACCGTAATTGTGCACATGAATGTCCTGGCCAGTGCTCTCCAGCATCAGCAATGCTGAAAAGAAAAGCAAACACTAAATTCTTATGAGGCCACACTCCAAAGTCATTGCCTGGTTTCTAACTGTGATGACAAACATGGTTACAATGGCAAATTTGAAGTCACTGATCATCACAGAGCTAGGAAAATTGTTGTGAACCTCACAGGCAGTTTAAACAAGGTTTGTAGCTTTCAGATTTGCAACGAGTCTGAGATCCTCTACCAATGCTAATGGAGGAAAAATAGACCCAGAAATGTGGAGTGATCAGCCCCAGATTTGATGTATAACTCAAAGATCTAGAAAAATGGCAGAAAAATATGCTCCTGTCCCATCAGTTTGGTGTCATTGTACTAACAGCCTCAGCTGGCATCACGGACCATGAAGAAGCAAGATGAAAATGCACAGGAGGGAAAATCCTGGGATTCTTTTTCTAGGAACATAATGTATAAGTACAAATAAAGTGCCTCAGTAGAAAACAAAATTTAAAAATGTAAAAAGATAAAATAAAAAGCAGCAGCTTCCCTAAGCTTAGGCTTCCTCTCCTGTGGCATACCCTGCTGCTGGGCAGGCTCCAGTCTGGCTTTCTTCATTCCCCTGTGGGATTTGGGACTTGGGGAACTGCCACAACTATGCTGATACTCATGCAATTCCTTTTGCTGTGAGTAATGAAGTCCTTTATCTCTGACCCAGGTGTCTTGTGTTTTCTGCCAGCATCCATAGAGCTGTGGCAGGCTAATTTATTAGCCACTGTCATCATTTCAGTGGAAGCTCCCTGCGTCCAGCTCTCTCCCACATTGCTTTACCAGGAGGGGAATGTACTGAAGTACCTAAAATGACACCAGGACATCTAAATAGTCCTCAAAGTGGTATAAATCATTAGCCCCCTGATACTGACATCTGTTTGAACATCTGAATTGTTGTGTCTCAATCCAAACATTTCCAACTTTTCCTCAAATTAGGCCTCTAAAATGGCCTCAGTCACTGGCTTTATAGATCTCATAAAATCTCTGTACTCGGGCCGGCCCGGTGGCGCACTGGATAGTGCGCCGCTTGGGAAGCGCGGCAGCGCTCCCGCCCGAGGGTTCGGATCCCACATACAGACCGGTTCCCGCTCACTGGCTGAGTGAGGCGCGGGAGCAACACCGAGGGTTGCAATCCCGTTGCCGGTCCCCGGTCCGGTACGGGAGCAACACTGAGGGTTGCGATCCGTTGCCGGACACGGAAAAAGACAAAAGACAAAAAAAAAAAAAAAAAATCTCTGTACTGTATGCGCCAGGCACATTTCTAGCATTGGCCTCACAAAATGACAACAGGTCAGTGCTCACCCATGGGTACTAAGGAACCACAGGAGATTGTGATAACAAGTATTTCCCTCTTCTCCGTACTCTCTTTTTATGTTTTTTCTTGTTCAGAGACTTGATGGTCCCCCACGGTAGCCTCCTGCTAGTCAAATCTCAAAGGGCTGCTGCTACTGTGAGGAGAGCCTTCCACCTGGGAAGTCACCTTGACATCCATCCAACCAAGGCACTGTCTCCTGCAGGGAGAGGGACATCATGACTTGGAGGCTCCAGCTGAGGATGTGCTGGCAACTGTTTTAGGGGTCAGTCTTTCATCACACTAAGATAGCATCAGTTACTCCATATTCTTTTTCTCCTTCCCTCTCCATCTACGGCATTCTGTCCCCGATGCACTACAGACAGCATTTAAGTGTCATTAACCTCTTAATAGCACTTAATGTTTTTTATTTAATCTCATTTTTATTCCATTGCTTTGCTTTACAGAGATCCTGGCTCATAGCACCAAATAAATGGTAACTTTTTATTATAATAATTATTATTATTGTTATTGTCATTTTACTCAGAGAAAAGCCATAGTGTGGTGCATACACACACACACACACACACACACACACACACACACATGCACTGTCACTGTCACTGAAGCATCATCTTTAGAATTTGAAATATGAGCTTTTGTATAAGGCTTTAGTTGTAGATACCACATCAACTGAAAGATTTCCTTATTTATCTCAAAATTGCCATGGGAAATGCTAGTAGTACAATACTAACCATCTTCTCCTTAGAGAATACTCTACCAATGCTTAGACATAAAATTTATCTTCACTATGCACATATCCTTTGCCAAACTCATTTGAAAAGTCATTCATTTGGAAGGTTTATTTGATCAATCTAATTTGCAGCCAAAATTTCCTATCCTGCAGTCAAAATCTGGAACATCTATTCAAGCAGAACTAGATCCCATATATAAAAAGAAATATGAACTAAACCTTAGCAAAATAACTGATAATAACCACATAATCGAGATGAAAGTCACACTGTAAGCTGTCAAAATTGTATTTATATAAGAGGCACAGAAAAAACAAATATTTTTATGGTCAAAACAAACCAACGAAGCTGTTTAATTTGCTCTCTTCTCTGCAATTAATGAATTTCTCTAGTATGTAGTACAGTTTAGTGGTTAAACTGTTTCTGGAGCCAGTCTCCCTGCATTTGAATCCTACTTCCCACCGCTTACCAGCTCTGCACCCCCGGTCAAGTTATTTAACTTCTCAGGGCCTCAGTTACACCTTCTGTAGAAGAGGGGGAATAATACTACTAGTTTCACAGGGTTGTTATGAGGATAAATTTGATAATACAAATAAAATGGTTAAAATAGTGTCTGGCACATAAAAAGCATTTGCTAAATCTTAGTAGTAGTATATAGTACTTAATAGTACTATAACAATAATTAAGTATTTAATTAATACTACTTCATACTATTGTACTTTTTCTTTTAGTGTTCCAATTTTTCATCTAAATTTTCCAACTTAGAATATAAAATTGCCATGAAGGGGGAATTAGGTCTCTCTTGCTAATGTTCCCACAGCTAGCATGATACTTGGTGCATAGCATGGACTCACTACACATCTTATGGAAGAAGGAAGGGAGGAAAGGAAAGAAAAGAGAAGGAGGAATGGAGAGAGGGGGAAGAAAAAAGGAGAGGGGGTCAGGGAGGAAATAAAAGCAGGGGAGAGGAGAGGAGAGGGGAATAGAGAAAGGAAGGAGATGGAAAACAAGAGAATAAAATAAAAGAGTAAAACAGAAAATTTATGGTCAGGAGTAGAAAACCAGTAGTAATATGCCATGATTTTATGTTTGGGAGTAGAACTCTCCTATTAATTTCACAGGTAACTTGATTGTCCTTTTTCTAAATCTACTTATTTAATATATTTGATATACATGTACAATCACAGCAATTTGAATACATTACAGACATGCTTTATTATTAACTTTCCAAAAATGTTCAAGCATTTACTTCATTTATTTCACACACAAACACTGAAAACTATGAAGGAAAACATGGAATGAAGCATAAATTCATGTACACAGACTAATTCAAAGTTTAGCTTTCAGACTTGTTTACTTCAGAGTATCTCCATGTATACACATTGGCCAAACAAATAGGAGTTTAATTTGTAAATTCAGCTGGCTGGTTAGCTCAGTTGGTTAGTGTGCTGCCTTTTAACACCAATGTTAAGGGTTTGGAGCCCCATACTGGCCAACTACCAAAAAAAGAAAGAGAGAGAGAAAGAGAGAGAGAGAGAAAGAGAAAGAAAACACATGAATTCAAAAGTTTTATAAGCTTAACAAGAAATAATAAAACTCTTATTCTATTTAAGATATAAAAAGAAGTTTTTAGAATCAATCAGTTACTGAATAGTGAAATTATAGTCATACATGGTGATAAAAAAGAATGACAATAATGTAATAAAATGTGAAAAATTCAAAAATGGTAATTATCTTGCTAACTTAACAAAATCCAATTAGAATGAATTTGAGTAATCTAAATGACCTGGTTTAGCTGACTAGATTTTCCCTTAATAACATTGTCCATTTTCTCTTCACTTTGTACTTGATAAATGCATTACAAAGGTACATGTTTATAATTTGAAGTTACCTATTTATCACAATTTTCCAGTAATGTTAATTCCTACAGAACAAATATTCCTCAAAGTTTTGTCCTCTACTGATAGACTATTTTTATGCAGTAGATAAACATTTTCTCCTTTATATTCTTGTGTAAGATAGCTCTTTCTAAAACCACTCTAATTATTCATCTATTTATCTTACAAGTGGGATCATAGTTTTTGTGGTTGTTTGATTTACTATGGAAAGAATACAGTGTTGTACTACAAAAACACACCAAAAACCCTTTAATTCTGTACTTCTTACCCTTGAGTTATAAAAACAGGCTAGGATTATAGAATAAAAAAGATTAGAAGGCAGTGTTTATAATCTTAAGGAAAACTATACCCCAAACTAGCTACAAAAATAAGTCTTTTTAAAAACATCACACTGAGAACTATGATTTTAAACCCATTAATTTAACTTTGTTTTACATTTGAAAAACTCCCTGAACTTTAAATAGCTTTCATATTTTAACTCTACTCTCTCATTGAGTTTTTCAAGTCCCAAAGCCACTATTTGTTTAATTTACAAATAGCATTTGCAAGACAGCTCCTCACTAACTATGCACATGTACTTGCCAACTGCCATTTCTAGAGCTAATTGCTGTGCTACTGACCAAACCCAGTGGGTAGAACAAAGGCTAAGAGAGCAAAACTCTATTACCTCCCCATCTATCTTTCTTTCTTATGCTGAATTGTTAAATGTACTAAAAGGGGAAGGGGAAGGCAGGGGAGAAACTATTTTATTCGTGGCTTTCAGAAATTGGGCAAATGCCTACATTTTTTTTCATTTATTTATTTATTTATTTTAAATTTTATTTTATTAACGTTATTTTTTTACACTTTATGATGTTGTTGCAGAGCAGTTGGGAGGGAAAGGGGAAAGGGGAAGGAAATGTGATGGAAGAAGGATAAAGGAGAAGGGGTGGGATTGAGGTCTGTGGCACCCCCCACATTCCCACAGGGGAGACCAGGGAGCTTCCAGCAGTGGCTTGGTCATTGCTGGGCTGGGTGCAGATGTCAGGGGGGTGTGGCAAAAGCCCTCACCTCCCACCACCCAGCTTGGGAACCCAGGGCACTCTTCCTGCAGTGGCTCAATGGTCATCACTGGGGTGGTTGCACTTGTTGGGGGGTGTGGCCGAGGCCCTCAGCTCCCACCCTTGGGACTGGTTGCGGGTGTCGGGGGGCATCAAATGCCTACATTAAATCTCATAGGAAGCCTAGGTTATTAGATACAAACTTAATGATCATAGTATTAAAAAATGTAATCAGGTAAACATTAAAATAAATTTCAAAAGTAGTTTGGCCTGCATAAGTTCAACACAAAATGCATACGTTCCCCCACTCCCTTTTTCATTCTGACTTAATTGTCAGGTGGTAGGGCCTAAACACTGGCATTTTTTAAATCACCAAGATGATTTTAATATGCAGCTAAAACTGAATACCACAAGTTGACATCTTTTGTGTGTATGTGTGAGGGGGGTCGGGGGGGTACTGGCCAGTAAGGGGATCTGAACCCTTGACCTTGGTGTTAAAACACTGCACTCTAGGGCCAGCCCATTGCTGACTTGGGAGAGCGTGGTGTTGACAACACCAAGTCAAGGGTTAAGATCCCCTTACCAGTCATCTTTTAAAAAAAAATAATAATAAATAAATAAATAAAACACTGTGCTCTAACCAACTAAGCTAACCAGATATACACATCTTGTTAAATAAATACCTGGGCAGATTTTTAACCAAAAGAACTGGTTGCCTTGGCACGAATAAACCTTTACTAAAGGCCTGTACAGTGCAAGGCACTGTGCTGGGCTCTGAGCATACAAAAATATTTGAAAATTAAAGGCCTATAACATTTCTGCAACTCAAATTCCTGAAAAAGTAATTAAAATTTTTTTCCATAATTTTTTTACTGTAGTAGGAATATACACCAACATATATTTCCAGTGAAATAAACTCTTTAAAAACACTAAGCTCAATTTGAAAATAAACCATACTTTGAAAAATAAGGACATAAATGGCAATAACAACTAAAATATTTACTAGTGAGAAATGAGAAGCCTGTACTTTGAGGAATCATTTCTACAGTTCATTGCTGGAGACTTTTTTCTGAACACGTAGAGCACCAAAAACCACGAGTAGGCGCAGCATTCTCTCCCAAGCATGAAGCTGGCTCTTGGTGTCACTTTGTTGTGACTGCCATTTGCCATTGATGACCCTTCTTCTCTTCCTTAGTAGTAGAATTTGGGTATGTTGTCCTCCCAAAGCTGATGTCGAAATCAGATCCCCCGTGTGGCAGTGTTGAGAGCTGTTTTATGGGTTATAGGGGGTGGATCCCAAATGAATAGATTAATAGGCAGGGTGAGGGGGTGTACTTAGTGAGTTCTTGCTCTATTAGTTCCTATGAGAGCTAGTTGTTTAAAGGACCCTGGCACCTCCCTCTTGCTCTCTTGCTTCCTCTTGCCATGTGATCTCACACCCATTGCTGCCTGACACTTTCCATCATGAGTAGAAGCAGCCTGAGGCCTGCACTAGATGCAGCTGTCCCCAAATCATAAGCCAAATAAACCTGTTTTCTTTATAAATTACCCAATCTCAGGTGTTTTGTTGTAGCAACACAAAAATGTGCTAATACACTTAGGGAGAGTTAGAGGGTGAGGACACAGTCTGAGTGGTTTCCACTTAAGAAAGAAAGAAAGAAATGAGGATTCAGGTCAACACTAGAATGGTGAGTTCAAAGTAGACAGCCAAAAATCTCCTTTTCGGATTTATACACAGTCAGTGTTTAATGAAAAATCCTGAGAGTAACGATCTCCATCACTTAACTATGAATAAGCCAGGAGATTTTCCATAACACAAAGAAGATGGAAATCACAAACATGGGGGGGGGAAGCAAGAAAATGCAAAGAAACCAGTTCAGGCTAGTGCTTTGTGACAAAAAAGAGGCTGCTTAACACCAGCAGAAAAATGAAGTGGTGAGATGATTTTGAACAACTGAAGTTTCAAAAGTTGGAAAACTCTGCGGCCTCCTCAGCCAGAAATTTAATGTGGTTTTATTTATCTTCATATGTGAATTCTAGAGAATCCTAACAGTCCACATTCAACTGTGAAAATAAAAACATACTCCAAAGTTAAGTGAAATTATCTGTAGATTATTAATAAGCCAATTAAAAAGCTGTAGAACTAGAGTTCCCAATTTGATTAATTCAGAGATTTGAGCCATAAAGGACACTTTCACAAAAACTGAGAACTTGGTCTTTAAAAAAAACATAAACAATATCTTGGACTCTCTTTGAATAGCCAAATAATAAGTATTAATAAATAATTAATCATTTAATTAATTAATTAATTAATTATTAATATATAATAAGTATTAATGCTAGAATTATGACCAGCAGTAACATATATTGGTCTGATTCCAAAATTAGTGCTAATAATTATTTTTCATGAGGAAAATATGGAGAGTACATATTACTTGTTGCAAGATATCGATTTAAAATACGTGGTTTTCTTCAAATTTAAGATGAATCTCTGTTTAAAGGCCACCTACAAAAAAAGCATTGTTGCTGAGAAATATGTAGCATTTATTTTCCAGTCTCCTTGTACTTGATTTCCTGAGAACTATAATGCTTTTTCAATTATGAGTTATCTGAAGGAGTTATCATCTAATATCTTTATTTTAATATCTCTACTCGTATATGTAAGCTGTTCACTACCACCACCACCACTAATAATAATGACTATGATGATGATAATTCATTGGTCCCTATTGTATGCCAGCTTCTTAATATATACTAAGCATGTTGTATATTATCTCCTTTAATCCTCACAATTTACTTATTTATTCATAGTTTAAGAATGAGACGCTGAGGCTAAGCAAGACTTTAAAATTTGCCCAAGGTCACAGAATTGGGAAGTGGCATAACTACAAAGTTCTTTGGTTTTGGTTTTTTTTTTTTCTTTTCTTTTTCTTTTTCTCCAATTTGGAAATCTAATACATTCCAATAACATATGCTTATTGAAGGAGAATTCTAAAATGTAGAAAAGTTGAAAAGAATAAAAGGCTTAGCCATGAAAGATAACTGCTGAAGAATTTTTAGTGTATTTCCTTCTCATTTTCTTTGCTATGCCTTTTGCACCAGTGCCTGTGTTCCTAAACACCAAGCTCTGCCAATCCCTCTATGCTTCCTTTTATGAGTACTCAAAATGTGCCCTTTTGGAGATCCCCTGGTCATTCTTTGCCCCCCAAACTTATGCTTTAGTCGGAAGCACATGCAAATGCACAGAGAGTGACCCTCTCCCCTCCTACCTCCTCCAAGGTCATCATCCTCTCTGTCCTGTCTATTCCTAATCAAAAACTGGCAAAAGGAAAGAAGCAAAAATCCAGATGACCAGACAAACCTAGGATTTTTTCAAGACACACTAAAGTAACATAATGAATCACTCAGAAGTGGTGTCTCAGGTCTCAGAGTATAGAGATCAACGTTGTCATCAACCCAGGTCTCTTGAGAATGGGTAGAGTGCAGGCTGGAATCCTAAAAGTCCAACAGAAATCTAATGATATAGGCTTTAATCTCTAATACACATGCAGCATGTAACTGTCTCCCTAGTGACTTTCTTCATGAGTCAATATTTCTGAGACAGAAATTTCGGAAAATGTTGCTTGCTATGTCTGCTTTGAAGGGCATTTTGAAAACAGCTATTCGAATCTAAAATATACTTTTTAATCTGACCTACTCAAATAAATGCACAAAAAAGCATGTACGGGGATATTAATAGAGCACTGTTTGTAAATGAGAAAACTGAGAAACTACTGACGTGTCCAACAATGAGGGACTATTGTAGGTGCTGGGGAAATAGAAGTGGTGCCTGCCCTCGTGGAATTTTCATTTTAGTGGACGTCTAACTTACCCTGCGGTAGCTGTTTTAAAGTCCACTATGTGAGTGTGCATTCTGGAACTCTTCCATTGCTACCTCAATGAGAAATGATAAAATTAGCTTTTGTTATGCTGGGATAGCAAGAAAAACTACATGAAGGCATTAGTTGTTTTGTTTAAATGTCCCAAGAGTACCATAAAATTAATCCACCTTTCCTTTTTTTCCACTGGAACTTCTAAAATATAATTTTTTCTCCCCAAAGTTACAAGGAATTCATATTCTGTTTGCCTTCCAGAGTCTCTAGCAATGACAGTGGCAGCTAGGTATCCAACTAAGACTTCTTTTTATGGAAAAATAATTGACTAAACATATTTGTGGGGTACATAGTTGAATATCAATACCTGTGTACAATGTATGATGATCAAATCAGGATAACTAGCAGGAACGTAATCATTCCTTGTGTTCATTAACCAATTTCTCGCTATTCCCCTTTCTCCTCCCCTTTTCCCATCTCTGATAACCACAGCTCTGTTCTCTCCTTCTGAAAGTTCGACACATTATTGTGATTGTTTCTTTCTTTTTTTAGCTCCCACTTATGAGTGAGTACATGCAGTATTTCTCTTTCTGTGCCTGTCTTATTTTACTTAACATAATTTTCTCCAAGCTCATCCATGTAGCTATGAATGCCAGAATTCATTCTTTTTTATGGCTGAGCAGTATTCCATTGTGTATATATATATACCACATTTTCCTTATCCAGTCATCCAACAATGGACATTTAGGTTGATTCCATATCTGGGCTATCGCAAATAGAGTTGCAATAAACATGAGATATCCCTTCGACATGATGATTTCCATTCCTTTGGGTATATACCCAGTAGTGGGATTGCTGGATCATATGGTATGTCTATCTAGTTGTTTGAGAAACCTCCATACTGTTTTCCATAGTGACTGTGCTAATTTACAGTCCCATCAACAATGTAGGAGGGTTCCCCTTTCCCCTCATCCTTACCAGCATTTGTAGCCCTCTATCTTTTTGATAATAGCCAGTCTAAGTGGGGTGAGATGATATCTTAATGTGATTTTGATTTGCATTTCCCTGATGATTATTGATGTTGAGCATTTTTTTCATGTACCTGTTGGCCATTTATGTGTTCCTTTGAGAAATGTCTGTTCAGCTTCTTTGCCCATTTTTTAATTGATTATTTGTGGGTTTTTTTGCATTAAGGTATCTGAGTTCTTTGTATATTCTGGATATTAATCCCTTGTTGTTGCATAGTTTGCAAATATTTTCTCCCATTCTGTGGGTTGTCTTTTCACTCTGTCATTTCTTTTGCTGTGCAGAAGCTTTTTAGTTTGATATAATCCCATTTGTTTATTTTTTCTTTTGTTGCCTGTGCTTTTGAGTTCTTATTCATAAAGTCTTTACCCAGCCCTACTTCCTGAAATGTTTCCCTTATGTTTTCTTCTTGGAGTTTTATAGTTTCAGATCTATACTTAAGTCTTTAATCCATTTTGAGTTGATTTTGGTATATGGTGAGATGTATGGGTTTACTTTCATTCTTCTACACATGGATATCCAGTTTTCCCAGCACCATTTGCTGACGAGGCTATCCTTTTTCCAATGTATGTTCTTGGTGCCTTTATTGAAGGTCAGTTGGCTGTAAGTACATGAGTTGATTTCTGGGTTCTGCATTCTGTTCCATTGGTCCACATGACTGTTTTTAATGCCAGTACCATGCTGTTTTGATTACTATAGCTTTGTAGTATAGTTTGAGGTCAGGTAGTATAATGCCTCTGATTTTTTTTTTCTTTTTTTTTTTTTTTTTGCTTAGGATTACTTTGGCTATTTGGGTTCTTTTGATATGAATTTTAGGATTTTTTTTCTATTTCTGTGGTTGATGACTGCATTGAATCCATAGATCACTTTGGGTAGCATAGTGGATTGAATTATGTCACCCCAAAACTTACTGAAGCTTGAATTGTGTCCCCAGTTTTCATATATTAGAAGCTTAATCCCCACTGTAACTGTTGTGGGAAATCCTATTATGGTAATTGAAAAGTGGTGTCTTGAAGAGGTGATTAGATTGTAGGACATGCTGTAGTGAATGGATTAAAAATGGTGGTCATAGGCATGATTTGGATGGCTTTAAAAAGAGTAAATGAGGAAGTTGGCCTCTTGCTCTCTCTCTGCTCTGCCATTTTTGCAATGTGATACCCTGCCATCACTGTCACCACCACCAAGAACTTCACCAGCTGTGTTCCCCAGACTTTGGACTTCCCAGGCTCAGATACTGTAAGCAATAAATTTTATTTTCTTACAAATCACCCAGTTCTGAGTATATTGTTATAAGCAACAGAAACAGACTAATACAGGTAGTATGGACATTGTCACAATGTTAATTCTTCCAATCCATGAACATGGAATGTCTTTCCATCTTTTGGTGTCCTCTTTAATCTTTCAGCAGTGTTTTGTAGTTCTCTTTGTAGAGATCTTTCACCTCCTTGGTTAAAAATTATTCCTAGATATTTTATTCTTTTGGTAGCTATTGTAGATGGGCTTACTTTCTTGATTTCCTTTTCTGCTTGTTCATTGTTGTATAAAAATGCTACTCATGTTTGCATATTGATTTCATATCCTGCAAATTTACTGAATTTGTTTATCAGCTCTAGGAAGTTTTTGGTAGAGTTTATACATTTTTCTATATATGGGATCATGTCATCTGCAAACAGGAACAATTCAACTTAGTCTTTTTCAATTTAGATGCCTTTTATTTCTTTCTCTTGCTTGATTGCTCTGGCTAATACTTCCAATATTATGTTGCATAGGAGTGATGAGAGTGGGCATCCCTGTCTTGTTCTTGTTCCTAAAGGAAAGGCTTTCCCCATTCAGGATAATGTTGGTGGTGGGTTTGTCTTATACAGCTTTTATTGTGTTGAGATACTTTCCTTCTACATCTAATTTATTGAGAGTCTTTACCATGAAGGGATGTTGAATTTTGTCACATGTTATTTCTGCATCTATTGGGATAATCATATGGTTCTTATCTTCCATTCTGTTGATATGATGTATCCCATTTATTGATTTGCATATGCTGAACCACCCCTACATCCTTGGGATGAATCCCACTTGATCATAGCGTATAATCTTTTTGATGTGTTGCTGTATTCTGTTTGCTAATATTCTGTTTAGGATTTTTGTGTGTATATTTATCAAGGATATTGGCCTGTAGCTTTCTTTTTTTGTTGTGTCTTTTTCTGATCCAAATCAGATTTTAAAAGCATAGCCACCACTGGATGGAATCCTACCAGTATTGCCATGGCTTTCAGAAATTGTGGAAGCATGAGGAAAAGAGTAAAATTTCTTCCTTGCCACTCTCCCCAGGCAGCAGTTCAGTCACAAGGATTATAATGTGTGTTATATTCTCAATGTTAAACACTTCAGAATGTGAGAAAAATATAAGGGTACTTCAAAAAGTTAATAGAAAGATTAGTTATTATTAGTTATTATCTTTTTCCTATTTTTCTACAAACTTTCTGAAGTACCCTCATATAACTTTTAGAAAGAAACTAAGCAACATTATTGTTAATCTTTGAATGGGGATTACAGCCAGCCATTGTGTGTCTTTTCTAGAAATTGTCTACCCGTTTTCCTAGTGCAACCAATTAGGGAAAGATGAGAAAGATCAGGTGAAAACCAATGTCTACATTATGATATTTAATATAAACAAATAACATTTTGTTACTTTCATATAGTAGCATATATATAACTACAACAATGATAATGTCAAAATTTTTAACAAAGGATATAGAGTATCCTTTTTTAGATTAATACATTGTATGCAAATTGGACTGTGAAAGTTTGAAGACAGTTTGTCTAAACAGTCTCTAAAATCTTGCATCAATTATAAATTTCTAAATCAAGCCATTCTGACAGGGCAAAGAGAAACTTCCACATAACCAGATCCACTGTGCTATCACAAATGCAGAATTAGAAAAATTGTAGAACCGTAAGGTTGGAAGAAATCTTAAAGTATATCTAGTCAAACTGTCCAACACTCTGTAACATCCCTACCAGTTAGTAAGTGTACATTGGTTGAGCACATACTACGTACCAAACCTAAGGTAGGTGGTTTCTAGCCTATTTTGAAGAAAATCTTCAAAAGGAGGAACTCTTCACCTCCCAGAGCAGCCCATTTCTCCTTGAATGGCTCTAACAATTAACTCTGAACTAAGAGTAATTTATCTTTTGCTGCCAGAACCCTCTGAGACTGTTCTTACACATTTGTCACTGACGTCCATATTATAAAATTCAAAGTCTATTTTCAACTTCATATTGCTTAAACTACTTGGGGCATTTGACAAAAATGACCATATCTTTTTTTTAAATTTATGATCTAACTTTATTTTTTCTCCCTAAATTATATCAGATACCCTAGTTAGAAGCTATTTTAGCACCCTGTATTTTTCCTACAGAACACTTACCAGAGTTTGTAAATAAATGTTTAAGAACATGAAGCATGGTGCCAGACTGCCTGGATTCAAATCCTGCTATAACATGCTCTAGGTGACCTTGGACAAGTTTTCTTTATAAAAGTATCTCAGTTTCCTCATCTATAAGGTGAGGATAATAGTGGTACCCACCTCATAGGTTGTTATGAGTATTAAATAAGTTAATATTTATAAATAGAACAGTATAATTAGAACAATTTAACTGGCAAATAGTAAGCACTATGTGTTTATAAGTTAAATAGATTATTTGATTAAAATCTGTAGCTCTATTAGACTGTAAATTCCATGAGGAGAAGAGTCACGTCTACTCTGTTTATCATTTTATGTCCACTGCTTAGTTCTGTGTCTTTCCCATCAAAGTGTTTGCTGAATGAGTGAAGAATTAAATATACCAATGAAGGAAGAATCAAACAATGTAGGCAGAATAGGTATTATTATCTTAAATGAAAAGAGCTCACCATGCACCCACCCAAGGATCATCCCACATCAGGCCCATAATGGTCCCTGCTGAACACCTATTCAAGACAATTTCTCTGGAATGTTCCCTCCTTCTTAAGCACCAACTAACTGCCCCTCTCTTCCAGGTCTCTTCTGACTTCCATGTCTCTTCTGACTTCCATGTTTCTGGTTTTATAAGCTGAGCTGTGAGAAATGCTTCTAGCCCCTTCAATCTTGGCAATCTGAATAGGTATCACTTTCTAGCATACTGAGTGCACCTGGTCTCAGTTTTGCTCACTCCCTTCATTTGGTGTTTCCCTGAAGCCCGAAGTCCAAAGCTGGTGTGTGTTTGAGCTGACACTGAACCCCAGGTCTTCTGACTCATGATATATGATGCCATGTAAACTCTAGAAATCTGCAGTTCTTGGACAGAAGGTTAAAAAAATTGGCAATCTGTTATTTAGAGTACTTTTTATTCTCTTCCTTATTTCTCTGAGGTAGGATGTTTCCGTTTTGGCCAGATCTAAAAGTGTGGCTCCTATTCAAGATTTGCTGAGTATACGTTTGATAAAGTCAACTTTGCATTTAGCAACTTTACTCTTTGTTTTTACTGTTGCATTCTCTGTCTTCTTTTTTTTTTTTCCCCCTTTTTGTCTTTTTTCGTGACCAGCAACGGATCACAACCCTCAGTGTTGTGCCCATACCGGACCGGGACCGGCTACGGGATCGCAACCCTCGGTGTTGCCCCCGCACCTCGCTCAGCCAGTGAGCGGCCGGTCTGCATGTGGGATCCGAACCCTCAGCGGGAGCGCTGCCGCGCTTCCCAAGCGGCGCACTGTAGCAGTGTGCCACCGGGCCGGCCCCCTCTGTCATCTTTAAAAGGGAGCACTTAATAGCATTAGATCCTACAGAACACTAAGACTATGCCAAACATCATTTGCCTAAAATGGAATATTATGGGGGCACAAAATCAGCACTGCTATACGAGGTGACAAAGATCCTCACAGTCTTTAGATCAAGAGATGATAACGGGATGTGGGAGGAAAGGGATGACAGTGAACAGACCTTTTCTAAAGATCTTAGAGTAATTTCCTCATGTAATATTCAATTACTAGTTTGTAAACATGTGCCCACTGTAAAATATCTGGGCACAGAAACAAAATTTGAAAGCTATATAGCAAATTCATGGGTATCCAAATAGTTTATCTTTCCTTGTTCATTTCCTTCAGGCAGAACTATTAGTAGAACTTGGTTGAGGAGGTAGACCTCTTGGACCTTGAAAGTCAACAGAATTAAATATAACAGAACCATAGGATAACTAAGGTCAAAGATCACAAAAAGGGCTCTTTAAATAAATCATCTCTCACCATCTCACTTTCTTCTCTGAATAAGTCTCAAGGAAATAAAGGTAGACATGTTGATTAGATATATGTAAGTAGATTATATTCACCTAGAAACAAGCAATTCTCTAAGACTAAAAAAAAAGTAATACTAGAGTTAACCCCAAATTATGATTTCTTTTAAAAGTCATCACAATGAGAGAAAAAAGGAGAGAAATAGAGAGTAGAATAGTTGTTCCAAGAGGCAAGGAAAGGGAGGGAGGAGAGGGAGCCAGGTAATGGTTGGCAGACTGGTACAAAGTTACAAAGTTACAGTTAGATAAGAATAAGTTCCAGTGCCCTAGGATGACAATAGCTAATAATATTGTATCATATATTTCAAGATAGCCAGAAAAGAGGATCTTGAATATTATAACCACAAAGAAATGACAAGTGTTTAGGTGATAGATATGCTAACTATTCTGATTAGATCTTTATACAGCATATGAATGTATTGAAACAACAAACTGTACCAATGTACAATTTAAAAATTAATTAATTAAAATATTTTTTAAATGTTTAAACCCTTCCAAACATACACACACACACACCAAATTTCAACGCTGATATTCAAGATTTTTTATAAATGTTAATTTTTGTTGTGTTTGGAGATTTATCTGGCAGTACTGCTTAGTGTTTGCCTAGTATTGGGGTCAAAGTTGAAAATATTATATCAAAGAGATTCAACACTTCAGTGGGACTCAAAATAATAAAGTCTATTTTTCTCTCATTTAACAGTCTCACAGGGTAAATAAGTGGGTTGCTTTGCTTTGCTCCACATAGTCATTCAGGGATCAAAGTTCTCTCCATCTTTCTAACTGACTTAGTTCACCTTTCAGGATATCATACTTACCTTCTATACCTCTTATCTTTCTTGCTGCTCCTTCTCAGTTGCTGCCGTTGTTGTTTTGGGTTTTTTGTTTTGGTTTGGTTTGGTTTTTTGGCAGTGTGGAGCCACGGCTAATGCGAGCGTCTGGAATCCTGTCGACATTGCCAATTGCAATGCTCTTAATCCTGTTCTTGATGCCAATTGTCTAGCTACATGACCATGCCAGTTGTTGGGCTCTTTTACCTGCTGGTAATCCTGCACCAACTGGGCGGATTGTCAAGCTAAGGCTGGGTCTGGAGCTCACAGACCCCTCAAGGCTTTTCACAGACTGGGTCACAAACCCTTCACATTCCAGACTGGATCCCCAGACCCCTCACATACCAAGCTGGGTCACCAGACCCCTCACATGCAGGTCTATGAGCTAGGTAACCAGCCAAAAGGTCCTTGGAGCCATAGGTTGGAAAGCATGGCCACGCAGGGCAGATGCCTGAGGCAGATGCCCGCCTGCCTGCTTCATTAAAACTCCTCTCTCTCTCTCTCTTTTTCTCTCTCTGAAGAACACAAGAATAGCAACAAAACTAAAAAGATACATTGGTGTGCATGTTTACTAACTCCACACACACCACACACAATTTGCTTACAAAGGATGTGCTAAAACTACACCCAACTGGACCCAAGGTGAGGGCCCTGACAAAACTATTCTATTTTCTCGACAGGGAGGTTCTTCCTCATCTTCTCTACCTCTACATGCTCCTGGAACCATTTTTTTTTTTCTCTGTATTACTCACTCCCTAGGTGATCTCATCCAGTCTTACAGTATTAGTCATCAATCAATAACATTGAATTGATGACTTCCAAATTAATATTTTTAGTCTGGATCCCTCTTCTGACTTGCAAACCCAGATTTCTACTGGTCACTTGACCCTTCCATTGGAGTCTAGTAGGCATCACAACCTTGACATGTCCAGAACAGAGTTATGGGTGTTTCTCCCCAAATTCTCCTACAGTCTACAAGTCTAAAAACAGCAACCTTATTTTTCAAGTTTCTCAAGCCAAAAATCTTGGTGTCATCCTTGACTTTTTTTCCCCTCTCTTACATACCATCTCTAGTCCCTCAGCAAATCTTCTTGCTCTGCCTTCAGCTTATGTGCAGAATTCAACAGCTTCTCCTCTCACTGCCATTACCTTGTTTATGCTACCGTTTGCTCTCATTTAGTTTTCTATGGCCTAATACCAAGTCAGCATTTCAAATCTCTTTTCCCTGCTTTATTTTTCTCCTTAAAACTTATTTCTAATAAACTGTGCATTATACTTATTTACCTTTTTTCATTGTCTGAGTTCAAGGAGGGCAGGGATTTTGTTCTCTTTCTTTCATTGATGTCTCTCATTTGAATGCTGTCTGCATGGAGTAGACTCTCAGTAAATCTTAGTTGAAAGAATGCATGGCTCTTACTTCTCCATTCTCTAGGGTATTTTTCTCACCTGCATGGTTGAAACTCAGTCCCAGGATTGTCCATGTTTACCAGCCAGAGATGAGAAAGAGCATGAAGGAGACAACATGCAGTGTTTTCAGATCTTAACCTGAAAATGGCACACACCACTTCCATTTATATTCCATTAGGGAGACAGTGGATACACAGTCTCATCTAGCTGCAATGGGATCTGGAAATAGCATCCCTAGTGTGTAAGCCATGGGTCCACATATGTCTCCATAATGTAGAAGAAGAGTAGAATGCTATCTAGTGGACAGCTGGAAGCTTCCACCTTACTTGGTATTTACAACAGTTCATTTTATCCAGAATGACAATGGAATTAAACTGCTTTAGAGTTCCCAAAGTGAATTACAGGCTAAGAGTAGGCCAAGCGGTTCAATAGTGTACAAACCCAAGAGTATTTTACAAACTATTGATCACCAATTTGCTCATTAAGCATGGCTGAGGCAAATCCTTTTTAAAAGGCTATGCCAAGTCCCAGATATTCTTACTAATTGTATTAGTCAGAAACTGCACAGAACACATGGACTATATCTTCAGACTTTTATTATTTTATTACTTATTTTATTCTGCTAAAGTTGTGCAGAAATATTTAGAACTAAGGGAGAGCGCAGCTGTCCAGTTAGTTCAGTTGGTTAGAGCACAGCCTTACACCAAAGTCATTGGTTCAGATCCCCATACCAGCAAGGCCAGCCTCCAGAAAAAAAGACCTCAGGGGAAAAAGAAGTGTGGGTCAAAAGTCCTGAAACAGTGTAAAGAAAGACTTGTTACTGAGTTTTCTGTTCTTATTTACTCAATTACTAGAACTTCTAAATTAACAAAACAATGGACTAACTTTTCTCCTTCTAGTAGATTCTAACAATCTATAAAATGACCTCAAGGGAACTGGAAGATGGAAAAGCATGCAGTGTGAAAAATTTACAAATCAGAGTCCAAACACAAATCCTTGTGGGAAACCCAGTCTCAGGTACTGAAATTAATCAGACTAGAAATAACAGTATTTGCTTTAACTAAAGTTTAAAAAAAAAATTTGTAAAGCCTTTTAAGTCTTGTAAAATTAATTAACTGAATTTAATTCCCACAGTTGGCAAATGGAGATTATGTTCTCATGCATTGGGACACAGACATAACAACAGAAAATCATTTGTTAATGAGGCCTCCTCTTTCAACAAATGAAACATATTAAGTACCTGAAAATAGCCATGGTTCATATCAAAAAGGTTTATATTGACTTACTGTAAGACCTTATGATTTTTCAGGCAATGAGTTTGTTCCTCTGCCAAGGAATCCGAAGAAACAGTATCAAATGACCATCCTTTCCTCCAGTTTTCACTGTATCTCATGAAGGTTTTCAAATAAAGGCAGCCAGTGGAAGCAAGACGGGAAGATGGGACCTCTCAATTGTACACTTAAAAAGCTCAGCTTCTAGATACTGTCTTCAAACTCCTCCCCTTTGTTAACACTAACAGAATTTTGTATTTCATATGACATAATTTATTAACATATGTAAAACTTTAAACATATAGGACATACAAAGTTAATTTTTAATTACTACTTTAGAAGTTTCTTTTCTTGGTTATAGCTGTATCAGTAACACTCAGTTTATTGAAAAAGTTATACACTTTGATGCTCTCAGAGTTTACTTGTTTTTATTTTTAAGGACTTCACAACTTGTTGGGAGATTACACAGAATCTTCATATAATGTGAGATTTGTAATAAAATAGAGAAATTAAAGAGCATTTTCAATTTTCATAATACCCTGATCTACTTTAGCTGTAACATCAAACAAAGCACCCACGCAAGCTGCAAAAGTAGAAGTGATCTCTACACAATCTTAAATTAAATAGTGCTTAGCATGGGCAAAGTAATCCTTTCCCTCTTTATTAGCACTACTTCCCAAATATTAATTAGTAAATCCTTGGAACAATCTTTTTAGGAGTCACTCCTAAAAAGATCAGCACGTTGCCTAAAATAGAGCCTTAAATTTCTTGGAACTGACATAACTGCAAAAAACCAATTAATTTTGAAACAATTAAAATATGGCAAAAAGTATCTGCAATTATTTGGGCTCTAAACGGTAATTTGCATCTAACTTTCTCACCTTCACACCATTTTCACAGATGAGAGGTGCTCATTTTCCTTGCACTCTAGTATAGAATCATTTGGATTTTTAAAGTGGGCTTCAAGTATTAGGCAATCAGTAATGATAAAGTATTCGTGTAACACAGTCTGTACTGACCTTGTTCATTTCACATTTTATGGGTAGACTGTCTAGTCCAGCTGTCTATATCCAGTCTCCAAGGTCCAAGACTAGCAAGGAAATAAGAACAGCCTGGCTATGCTGTCTAAAAGGCCAACTTCACAATCCTGTGGCAAATAGGGCCTGAGAAATACTTGTTCAACACTTCTACTGCTCAATTCTATGGATCTAGCCTACATTGGATGATAGCTTTATCGTCATTTTTCCTCATGGCCATACTTCTAGCTGTCTATTACTATTTTCCCATTTTCCTTAAGCTTAAGAAAATGAGATAGAGGGGAAAAAAAGTTATTTTTCTAGAAAGTAATGCACATAATAGGGTAGTCATTAATTCAGATTTACTGCCTTAAGACTGGAGGCTGTCAGTCATCTATTGAGCAGTGTGTGGGGTTCATTTTTCTGTGCATTCCTAGCACATTTTTGTTCTCATTCCCAATCTTCTGAAACAATTAGTCCATTGCCTCTCCAACCCATTCAGATTTATTCTGTAGCTGGCATGGTTTTGATCTGTAATATTTGCTGAAAGCCAAGAATTTATTACTCTTCTAATCTAATACACCTGTGAATAAGAGACCATATAACCCATCTGGTGATCTATAAATAATACTTTTATGCAACTTCTTTTTTAAAAAAAAATTTGATGGTTGAACTCATAAAATCATAACTGATATGATAGCCCTTTCCTCTATTAATTCATAAGGTTTCCTCTAGTTCATTGGGGTTGCAAGTTTTGAAACACAATTGTACATATGCTTCCCATACACCAAATTTAAAAGAAAAAAGAAATCGTTTCCCAAATGAAATGCAAAACAGGTTGAATTACATACTTATAAAAAACATCTTATGAATTGCATGCTCCTTGGGATTATCGTTAGGATATAAATCAAAAACAAAATCTCAGTCCAGGCTTTGCAAATGTGGGCAGAACCACAGGCATTCTTTAAAATGTCAAAGATTTTGCAATTTGGTATTTTTTGGTTACTCTTTCCTAAGAAACAAACTGGAAAAATTATTTTCAAGCTTAGAAGAAGGATCCAGTGAGAAAGTTATTTAAACCCCCCTCATATTTCTTAAGCTGATGGGTGGAAGGGAACAGCCTGCAAGGAGAGGCTCTGTTAGGGCACATGTTGGGTCAACAATTGCCTTCAGATTCCCGTTTCAGCTGGGACTCTCTCTGTTCACCAGCTCTGCCTTCTCAATGTTTGCACACATGCTCATGGCATCTGGCATTTTGGGGAGATTCAATCAACATGAGTATTTTCCTGCATGATTTTATGCCTTTCTCACAACCTTGATAAAGCACTATCACCAGCATTGATAACCTACCAAATGCATTGTACAAGGTTGTGGTCGGGGTTCCGTAGCTAAAACCCTAGATGTGTCCCGTGTTGCCTGAACATGAGCATTAGCCACCCCATTCAGTTATCGGACCTAAAATTTTGTAAAAAATCAAGTCATTCCAGATTTTCAAGGAAAGGTAAATAACCAGCCCCCACACCCCAATCCCTTGCAGGTAGTAGCTTTAAAATGTTCGCCCCGAAGTGAAGGGGGATCAGCAGCAAGGTGGGGGGGGGGGTGAGAGGAATGGAGGGAACTGTTTGCTGCTGAACACATTGTTTTTTCTTTTGCATCCTTTTTCCTCCCTCCCAATCTATTTTCCGATTTTATTTAAAAGGTGGATCTTTTTCAAGCAAGTGTTTTGTGCCTACCTTGAAGACACCTGGTTTATTTATTTATTTGAGTGACTCCTTGGGGAAAGTCGAAAGTGAGTAAGAGGAAGAGCCACCTTCCCAGGAATTTGAAACAAGTTTTCGGTTTGAATTGACAGTCTGGATTTGAGTTTGATTCCTGACGCTGTCAGTCACTTAGCTGTGTGACCTTAGGCAAGTGGCTTAATCTCTCTGAATCTCTTAATTTCCTCTTTTATGAAATGGAGATAATCCCACAGACAGAGTTGCTGAAAGCCTGTTAAATGGCCCCTGCCAAGTGGGAAGCACTATTGTTATTGTCTGACCCAGTCTCCTCCTTTGTTGTTCAGCAAATATTTGTCGTGTCCCTACTGAGTGTCCGATGGTTGCGGGTTGGATAGCACAGGAGCCCCTCCAGAGAGGAGTGGGAGCCAGAGGTCAGGGAGGCTGCATGGAAGAGGAGGCTTACATTCAAAATCAGGGAGGGTGTGCAGGCTTGTATTTTTGACTTTCCCTGACCACCTTGGACCAGGCATTGTTCCCCTCTGCTACACGTGCACATCACCATTGTGCTTTCCCATGTAGCTGTCAGCTCCAACACCATCAGAGCAGGGGTTATGTCTGCCTGGGTTGAGTGTACCCTGGGCCTGGCACATAGTAGGTCCTTAGTGACCATTTATGGAATGAATGAGGAGGGTCTTTGGGAGGATCGAGTGAATATCTTTATAAAGTGCTTGGCACAGGACTTTCCAGGCCATTGTTTCCCAAACCTCAGTTGTCCCTGCATCCCCAATGAGTGTGGAGTGGTGGTTAGTGTAGTGAGGAGTGCTGGTTCCAGAATCAGACCTCCTGCCTTCACACCCAGCTCTCTAATTCCTAGCTTGACCTCAAGCAAGGCACTCACCAGTAGGTCCCCCCACTTGTGAAACAGGTATGACAAGGGTGTCACCTCAAATGGTGGTTGTGAACATTGTTGAATGCAGTAACATGGGAAGCTATCCCATACACTGCAGCACCTGGCACATAGTGAGCACCCAATTTGTTAGAGTTAATGTTGTTTATTTTACTTATTTACTTATTTTGTAAACCAACTATCTAAAAAACTAAAAACATAATTTCGAGTCATTCTATATCCCAGAAACCCCAGGTTTGATGTGCTGGTCATATACATTTTTCTAACTTTCTTCAAAACGAATGCACACATAATTAGGAAAATAACTAATGTTCTTCCACATGCCACCCTAAAATTATTTTGTCTCCAGCATTTTAGGAGACATTGACCTTGCAGGTTTTTGAGCAGGGGAGGTGACATCACGAGAGCTGTGATATAGGGCAGTGCAGTGGTCTCCAAACTTTCAGTGAAAAGCACCCCAACATACATTTATTTTTAAATTATTTGCACACCTTTGCCATTCTTTGTGGACCCTCAAAACATTGGGAGGGAACTCTCGATCAACTCCATGTCTTAGCCATTTATTGCATGTGGGAGAGTGGGAGAAACTGTGTGTTTTGGGTGAATGTCTGGTGAGAACTTTCTGCCAGTGAAGAAACTGAAGTCCGGGGATATTTTTTCCACCAGGGCTCTCAAGCCAACCACCTAGATTTGACCCCTGGCTTTGCCACTTTCCCTCTAGGGCCTCCGAGAAATGGGGATGACAGTGCCTGGCACATAGGAAGTCCTCAGATGTGCCAGCCATTTTTGGCCTCGCTCATCAGGGCTCCCATGGAACAGAGAGACCCGTTCTCATGGACCATAGACAGAACGGAATGTGGATGGCACCCTCTGGAGTTGTGCAAGAAGTGACCCAGCCACTCATTTCCCACACTAGTGAGCAAGTGTGCATTGAGCACCTGCCACGAGCCAGGCACTGCTGGGGTGACAGCGAATGAGCAGGAACGGGCAGACAAGGGCTCTGTTCTCATTCGCTCACATCCAGCTCTTTCCTTGCAAAGGGGACAGTAATAGTACCCAACTTGTAAGATTGTTGCAAGGACTAACCAACAACCACCACCAAATGACAAATGTAAGGTGCTTAGAACAGTGCCTGGCATGCAGTGCTGAACAATTGGGAGCTATTATCATTTATTAGGATTCCTACAACATTCTGGTAGGTTGAGAGAGGTAATACAGTTTTTCCCTATTGTAATAGTGCTATATATTTTCAAAGTGGTAGCAAAGGAATCAACTCCTCCATTTTGTCCTTAATATTTAAAAAAATTATGCTTTGTAATTTTACCATAAGGCATTGGCAAGGGACGAGTGTGTTTGGTGGCATGGCTTTAAAAAGTTTGATAAAAAATATCAAACACTCATTTTTTTTTTGAATAGGCAATACTCTCTCAACTTTATTTCCAAGTTTTGGATAATTTTTCACAAACTATGGTCACAACATGCTTGTTCATAATTTTATGTGATTGCACGGATACTGGGAGTATCCTGACCTTACCTTCACTGTTAATATAGTACACGTCTATGCATCCTTCAAAATTTTACCTAAAGCTGTTAGAAAAGACAAATATCCATGGTTGTCTTGGCAATACTCAGGGTACACAAAGAGTATTATCTAGAACACTGAGATATCCTATTTTCTTTAGTAAATTTGCTCATGCCCCAGAAGAAAACAAATAGCATGTCTCTTATGCAGAGATTTACCAATTGTATTAGTATTTTCAAAGAACAAACATTTTGCTTTGTTAATTTTCTGTTATTTGTTATTTTCTTTTTTTTTAATTTATAAAGAAAATGAAATTTATTGTCAAACACTAATTTTTTCACTTCATGTATTTCCTCCTGACTCGTAAGGAAGCACTCAAGGCAGAGTTAGAATTTTTTTAAAAAAAGAATTAAAGGGATGTGCAAAATCTATAAGTGGGAATTAACAATTGCTTGAATATTGTGGGGAACGTGTGAGGGGACATGTCAGAATAGAGTCTGAGGCTAAACTGAGCTGCACTTGCTGCCAACTTCCTAGATGCCATCCCTAAGGAGAAGTACTGGGCTTGTTAATGTGATCAGTGATTTCTTGGGTGAAATTTTCTGTTCACTGCATGCTGATGATACTAATTTTCAGGAGATGGCTTTTCTGGGCATGTGAATTATGGACTCAACTCCCCTTTGTAGATGCGAAGAGGCTAGAGGGAAGTGCCAGGTGCAGCTGGGTCTGTTAGACAATCTAATTTCACAGGGCAGTGGGAAGGGAATCCATCCATTTCCCTCCAATTCCCTCAGGGAAGGGGCTTTCTTCAGAAAACTGGTAAAGGTTAATAAGGCATAAACCAGATCTGACCCCTTCCTGTCCTTTGAACCCCAGACTGGTTTCCAGAGCTTCACTTTGGGACTTGGTTCCCTTGCTAAAGGGGCATGTCTTCATTTTTGTTTGTGGACACTCATCACTGGGAACAGTCTGAGTTTGATAAACAAGGCCCTGTTTCTAATAGCGATGAACTTTAAAATGGCTCTTTGGGGAGTTTTAAGTTCTTCTTTTGCAGGCAGGTCACACCCTGCTGACTCAGGAAGCAGGTGGCCACATGGCAGCTTCTGCCTCACCTGTTGCAGTGGGAGACTTTACTGTAGGGTCTGCTGTGCACCACCCTGCTTGCCCTGAAAGTCCCAGTAAAGTGGCACAGTGGGTGGTCTCATTGTGTCCCAGGAGCTGAATGTGGCCCTGATGACAGCCACACACAGTTCTGATCACACCCCGGACTGCTGGCGCACTGGACGGCCTTGCACCTTTCCCTGGAGCATCCCCTGGATGTGCCTGTCTGTTGGAGTGGTTTTCTTTGTTTGCATTTCCTGCTTTTTCTCTACCTTTAAGGCTCCCCTCCTCTACCTTCTGATCTTCAGCCTGAATCAGTTACTCAGGCCTTGGAGTCAAGCAGACTTGATTCATATTCTACCCTGTGTGACTTTGGGAAAACAATTTAGCCTCTCTGAGCAGAAAACCCCTGTTCCTCCCAGAGTTTCCCAAGTCTCAGTGAATGACTCCAGTCCCCAGTCCCAAACCAAGTGGATTGGAGTTGGGGCTGAAATCCAGCCCAGCTTGGCATTACCAAATCTTACCCCAGGGCATGGTCAGCCTTGAGAAAGGGGTGCCTTTTTATATTTCTAATGACATGTGCTAGCTGAGACCTGCTGGCCACCTTGGTCATCCTTGAGTCTTCTTTTTCTCTCCCTCTCACATTCATTTCATCAGCATGTCCAGAGAAATCTTCAAAAGCCAGTACAAGACCTTGTCATTCCCCTGCCCAGAACATCCCAGTAGCTCCTCACTGCACATAGAGTAGAATCCTCCCTCCTCACTGAGGCCCTCAAGGCCTGGGACCTGACTCCCCATCTGCTGCCCTTGTCCTCTGTGGTATAATATGAAATATATAGTATTTGGTCTTTGTGTCCCCTCCCCTCATAGGAGTGTCTTTTATTATTCACAACAAGTGGATCACACCTGAGTTTATGCTTATGAGACGATTTAGCATGGGGGCCCTAGAGCCCAGAACGGTGCTGGTCACCAGAAAAACCAAGTGGTTAGAAGATGGCATATCCAGAGAAGGCATGGAAGCTCTGCGCCACCCCCCATACCTTGCCCTGTTTATCTCTTCCATCCCATTGTCTTTGAGTTATGTCCTTTATTATAAACCGCTAATAGTCAGGAAACAGAACACACACACACATGCTGGGCTATGAAGTGTGACCGTGTTTCACAGGCACTGCACCCAAGGTCACTTTCTGATCCCTGCTCACTTTGATAAGCACACTTGTGCCCTGCTCCGTCCTCCCGCTGCAAGCCATTGGCAAACACACCTGGCCCTCAGGAGAAAAGCTCAAATGCTCAACATGACCTACAAGGCCCTACACGGCATAGCCCCTGCCTGCCTCTTTAGCTTCAATTCCAACCCATCTCCCCTCAGACCCCATGTGACAACCACCCTGGCTTTCTTTCAGTTCCTCAAAAGGCCAAGCTTCTCCCACAAGACCTTTGTTGTTCCTTTGGCCCAGGACACTTCCCATCTACCCAACATTCATCCCCCCCCCACCATCAAACACATAAGCACAGGTATACTCTCTCTCTCTCTCTCTCTCTCTCTCTCTCCCCCCACCACTAACTTCCACTCAGCCTTCAACTCTCAATTTAATGTCATTTACTCAAAATATGGCCTTTCTCAACCCCCAAATCTAAATTAGGCTCTCCTTCAACAATGCCTCAAAATACCTTATACTTCTCTTTTACAACGCATATTGCTATTTGAAAATATATATTCTATGTATTTCTGTGACTTGGTTTTAAACTTATTTTCCCTCACTAGGCTAATAGCAAACTCCATCAGGTAGTCTGGGTCTCTTGCTTACTGCTGTATTCCCCAGCAAGTAGCACGTAGCAAACACTCAATAAATAAATATTTGTAGAAAGAATGAAGTCCACTTCCACATTGCATGCCAGGAGAAAAGGTCTCAGAACATTGGCCAACCATTTTCTAAAGGCTCTAGGTCCCTGCCCTATGATGAAGCTTTTAAAAAAGAACAGGATATGCCTTTTAATTGTCACAGAGCCAGCTCATGCCCAGAGACCACTACCCAGTCCTGGGTCACTCAGCCATCCTTCAGAAGAGCAACCAGCTCATTTCCTGCTGGGGTCTAGAAGGAGAGGGCTAGGAACAGGTGGTCACGCTTTGTGTGACAGTCAAAAGCTATTTGTACATTTTCCTCTGTTCTCCACACAGATTGTACACCTTCCCCACTTTCTTCTGGATATCTTCCTCCATTGGAACAGTTAAAAGGCATTAAAGCTGTCCCCACAACTGTCTTTATGTCTTCAAATGGTAGGTGGAGTTGAGGAATGTTCTCTTTTGCAATGCCTCAAGTCAAATTGTCACATGTTGTTATGCCTGGACTCCATGGAGATCTCATCATATAAGTTCCAAGTCCAATCCCTCATCTACAGAGTTCTCTAACTAGGGGAGCTTAACATGCATGTCATTGTTTTACTGCAGGATAGCTGTTGTCTCAAGACTTCCTTACGCAGCTCTGGGGCAAACCATGGCTGAAGCATGTTCACATGAGCAATGTAACTGGCCCTGGTATTGAACAAATGTGGTCCTACCATGTGCTCTTCTGAAATGGCTGTCCATATCGTGACATGAGGAGAATGCGGCAAAGTTACAGGACACAGTCTCATGAAAGGAACTGAATGGCCCTCCAAGGGCAGTCATCTGTGGTAAAGAACATAGTCCTGCAGCCACTCATATTAATACCCTCTAGCTCTGGGCAAGGCACTGGGTCATGTGTGCCCTCTCCTCAGCTGGCTTCTGACTCGTGGCTGTGGTCACGCCAGAGACACCCCTCAGCATCCTCCAAGGCCATGAGCATGGCTAGCAGCAGTTACAAATAAGTTATTGTTAGAAATTCTCTCTCTAAGCCAGCTGACTTTACAGTTCTTGGGCCATTTCTTTTAGTGTAGTTCCCTTGCAGTTCCTAATCAGTCTTAGCCATGCATAATTTATGGCTCCTATTTTAAAAGTGCTATCAGAAATCGATAAGACTATAAACATATCCACTGTTATAAATGTCTTCAAAGCAACTGTCATCCATGCCATGCTATTCTTTTCACAGAGGTAACTAGAACAACTTATGTCCTTTTTATGTCAGTTGTTTTGTTCAGGTTGGGCCACAGCTGGATGAAATATTACCTTGTGTTAAGGAAAAGCATGCTACCTTGGAACTTGTAACTCAGGATGAGTCATTTGAAGCATAGTTGGAACTCAGCAGTGCTGTTGCACAGTTGAGGTTTCAATATATTAAAGAATGTCTACTGTATAGATTGTTGGGTATTTTTCCAACTAGCAAGTCCTACTTAAATTCCTACCATAAAGATCATTTTTCGGTATTCGTTGAAGTCTGCATTATATGTATTTGGTCGTTTAACACTGCAGTGTAACTGCTTTATTAATAGATGGCCAATAATTTCACTAAGTCATTCAATAAGCATTTATTAAATTCCTACTATGTGTCAGTCACCATGCCAGGTGTTAGTGATACAATGATAAATAAGTCTCTCTCTCTGTGCCTTTCAAGGTGTTTTTAGTCTACTCTGTTTCTGTGTTTAAATCCTTCTCTAAACTCTGGTGGATGAGCAATAGGTCTCATTCATCTCTATATCCTCAGTATTCTACTGAGTGCTTGGCAAACAGCAGGTCCACAATGAAGGCTTCTTAAATAAATGAATAAATAATCAAATGAATGAATGAAGAAACAGAACCTGCTGAATAAGTAGTTAAATAGGCAGCCCAGAGATCACTGGACCAAGAAGTAATATTCATTTTTTTCTCTCTTCTTTTAGAAAACAGAATAGACTTAATTTGTGCCACTATTTGGTTCCCACCCTGCCTCCAGTACCTGCCATTTTCCCATGAACATATTATTTTCCCCTGCTCTTTCATTCGTTATATATAAAAAAATTGTCCGGAGTAGCACAAGGAGCAGGATATTCAGTTTAATAAGCGGTTCATTAGCCGGGGCTTCTTCCCCTTCCATCTCCCAATGCAGGCCACATGGTCAGTTACCATTAGATTTTGACGCGAGATTCCTCTAATATACACATTTTCTTCTGTGAATTTATTAGACTAAGCCTGCTCCGGGGTCCCATAAATCAGGTGCCTCATAGAAAGTAGATAGTAACAAAAAGGTTTTCACCTCCTTGTATCTTGAAATTCACTATGTAAGTGAACTCCAGGTTTGAGTGGGGTACCAGAACAATGTAGGGTTCTCTCCTGACAGTGGCCCACAGAGTCACCCCATCCCATTGAGTCTAGGAAGAGCCTATTTAAGTGACTGCTGAGCAGGCTCCCTGAAGACACTTAAGTACCCAGCACCGAGTACCACTCCCTGGAAGAAATCAGGCTTTGTCAATTGAAACTATGGGGAAAGTTGTAATTAATGAAAAAGAATGGCCAACATATGTCACTTCTCTGAATATAGGTCATTAGCCTGAACATTTTGGGCATGAAGCAATCACAACTCACAAATCATATTACTTTCAAGACTGTGATAACCATGTAGATCAGAAAAATCCTGAAAAGGTTCTTTGTTAAGAAGAGTATTCATTTAACTAAAAACTTACCTGCAAAGTAGTAGGCAACAAATTAGGCAATAAAGGTGAGCATGGGCCAGTTCCTTTCCTGGAAGGGCTCACAACCTGAGGGGTAAGAGGAGGTCAAAGGTGGTGGGGGGATAACTCCAAATGTATTAAGTTCTGTGGAAGAATTTACACAAACTGCTCTCAGGGCAAAGAGGAGCTACAGCTTTTGTTTCATACAAAGGAGGCTGTATTGCTCAGTGGTTAAGAGTGCAAGCTCTTGAGACAGATGCCCTTCCCACAGGGTAGGATTCCATGAGTCAATACAAGCACCAGGTAAACGCTCATCAATTGTGAGCTCCTCTCACCAAACAAAGATGCCGGGCTTGTTCTATCCATTGCTATTGAAAACAATAGCTTTGCCCCATGTGTAACTCTGTTTTTTTCCCATTATTGAATATCCATTCTCCTCTCCCAAATCTTTATTAAAAATCTAAATACTTATTATTGTGTATTAGCTACTAAAAACTGTTTCTATGACTGTATTGGATTGAATTACATCCCCCCAAAACTCACTGAAACATGAATTGTGTCCCCCAACTTTTATGTATTAGAAACTTGGCCCCTACTGAGTGTTAAGAGGATGGGAAATCTTATTATGGTAATTGAAAGGTGGGGCCTTGAAGAGGTGATTGGATTGTAGGACCGTGCAGTAGTGAATGGATTAAAAGTGGTGGTCAGGGGCGTGGTTCTGAGGGCTTTAAAAGGCAAAGAGAGTCTTTCTCTCTGCTCCACCATTTTCACAATATGATATTCTGCCATCACCATCACCACCACCAAGACCTCACCAGGTGTGTTCCTTGGGCTTTGGACTTCCCAGCCTCAGAAACTGTAAGCAATAAATTTCGTTTTCTTTATAAATTACCCAGTTCCAGATGTTTTGTTATAGGCAACAGAAACAGACTAATATAAAGACCAGTGAAGATACTGGCAACAACAACAGCAAAAATCAGGCTTGAAAGAACCTGGGCCCCAAGGGCATAGCCAGTTGGAAGTACCAAGGAGTACTCGGGTCTCCCAGCATCTGGGTAACCAGTTTTTTCAGTACACACAGGTATACTGTTGAGCTCCAGAAGAGATCAAGGGACTCTAACTGACATATATTAAGTCAGGACCACAAGCAGTACCACAGACCTTTTTAATCCCAAAGCCATCCTTGGGCTAAGTTTTGGGGAGGGAGGTGGGGCAACCTGTCTCTATCTCCTCATTTTCCATAGGGAGAGGGGAAATTTTCTCAATTCCATACCAAGGAGGAGAGAAAGGACTAGAAATACTTCTGGGCTCTCTTGATCCCTCTTTGTCTCCTTCCCAAAAGAGGAATGATATCTCTGGTGATGGAGGCAGAAGGAACAGAGGTTGTCCCTTTTCTCTCTATTTTAGAGGGCCTGTTCTCAGGATGTTATGGGTTGAATTGCGTCCCCTAAAAAAAAGATATGTTGATATCCTAAACCCTAGTACTTCAGAATGTGACCTTATTTGAAAATAGGGTCTTTACAGAGGTAATAAGGTTAATGAGGTTATTAGTGTGGTCCTTAATTCAATATGACTGGTGTCCTTATAAAACAAGGAAATATGGACACAGAGACACTCAGATAGAGGGAAGGCAATGTGAAGAGGCAGTAGGACACCACGTCATGATGAAGACAGAGATTAGAGTTATGCTGCCAGCAGCCAAGGAATGTCTGGGGCTACCAGAAGCTGGAAGCAGCAAGGAAAGATCCTTCCCCTACAGATTTCAGAGGGAACATGCCCCTGCTGACACCTTCATTTCAGACTTGTAGCCTCCACGACTGTGAGACAATACACTTCTATTGTTCTAAGTCCTAGCAAACAAATACACAAGACACTTTTTCTGCTCACCCTGCTATAAACTGCCTTCTTCTACGATGAACCCGGCACATCCATCTCCTCCAGTGACCGAGAGGGTTAAATTGAATGGGCGTGAAGTGGGCAAGGCAGGGAGGTGGTGGGTCTCCTTCTCTAAACAGCTTTATTTGTTAGCAAAGCCAGGAGTTTGATCTATATTTTATTTCTCAACTGTTTCTGAATTTGGAGTGGGGAGAAAGGCCTCATTTTCTAACCTAAACACCAAATCTAGGCTGAGACACAGACTTTACATGTATTAACTCATTTGATCTTCATCACAGTCCAATAAGCATATGTCCTGCTATTATGCCCATTTTATAGATGGGAAAGCTGAGGCATGAAGAGGTCAAGTAACTTACCTAAGGGCAATGAATGCTGAGGGTTGGATTGTAAGCATCCTGGGGCCAAAGTCTATGTCCTTGTCCACTATAATATGCTGCCTCTCCAAAGTCTACACTCCAAGGAACAAGCTGTTAAGTGGTTTCACTTAAGGAAAACTTAAAAAAAAAAAATTTTTTTTTTGACAGTTTCATTCAAAGGAATTCTATGGTCAAATTTATGAAGAACCCTGGGTAGAAAAAAGTAAATTTTTCTTTAATCTCTTCTGAGAGCCTTTACAAAGACAATAAGCCTTGTGACTCTCCATCAGGATAAGGAGTACAGTATTTGACCAGAGACCACTTTTCAGGGAGCATTTCTTGGGACTAATGTTCTGAGGAACGCCAGGCTGGGAAACATCAAGCGGATACCTTGGGTGGGAGGCACTCTTTGGTTTGGATACAGCTCTGGAATTTTTTATAATTTCCATAATCCAATCGAAATCCTCAGAACTTCCTTAGTTTAAATTTTACAAAGAGTTTGATAGGGTCTGCATAGGTAAGGTGGGGCCTGGAGATCCAGGGGCTGCAGCTGACACATGTCTGAACCATGGCAATGCAGGATGGTGGAGCTGCTGCAACAGAGGAACCGAGGAAGGCCAGCAGAAGCTCAGACTCAATCTCAGAGGGAGGGTGGTGTGATTTCATGCAGGAACTGGGGTATGGACAGGCCTGGAAGGATGAGTGGACTTTAGCAATCATTTTGGATTAACTACCTTGGGACAAAATCAATCTGCACCAGGATGGGGTCAGAAGCCCTCAAGACTCTAAAGGTCAGTTACGATCCTAGAGTTTGGATAGGGGAATTATTCTTCCTACAACTAAGCCCAGGTCACAAATTGGTAGCCCCTGGAAAGGATCTGACCAGCAGGCACTTGTTTGGCTAGCACAGTACGGCTGGTGTGTGTGTTTGTGATGTGTATGTATAAGTGTAGTTTAATTTAATCTATTTACTCTTGGGTCCCACCATCACTCCCATTTTACTTTCCTGTCTAGTCCCTGAAGGCATCTGAGTTTCCCTTTTCCAGGCTGGCATAACCACAGGCACGACACAAAGATGAGGTGCCTTTAGTCCCCTATCAACATTTCAATATAACTGACAGCATCATAGAAAACATCAGGGAGTTAGGTCCCCAATGGGGAACACTTATGAAATATCCCTCTGGAAATGGTTGGTTGATTCCTCCCAAGTTAGTTACCACAATCTTCCTCAAAATGAATTCTCATTCCAGAGCAGTGGCATATATACCTTCACTTGCTCTGCCTAGATAGTATTAGACTTCAGTAACTTTTATAATGGACTACATTACATTAAACCAGGCAGATCTGCCATTCTCTTAAATGTGCTCGGAAAACGAGAAGCATAGGATACCGAGTAATTTAAAATGTAATCTTTAAAAATCATTAGGTAATGGGCCGACCCGGTGGCGCACTGGAGAGTGCGCCACTTGGGAGCGTGGCGGCGCTCCCACCGAGGGTTCAGATCCCATGTGGAGACCGGTTCTGCTCACTGGCTGAGCGCGGTGCGGGCGCAACACCGAGGGTTGCGATCCCGTTACCGGTCAGTAAAAAGGACAAAAAGGAAAAAAAAATCATTAGGTAATGATCTGCAGGCCAGCTAAGTCATTTACCTCAGGGGATTTTCATTTCTGTTTTGAAATCTCTCATAGGTTTGGTTGTTCTTCACTAATGTTCAGAAAAGAAACATTATATGCTTACAACATGTTGTTATGGTTTAGGCACTGGAGCGCAATAAAATTTATCCTTACCCACAATACTCTCAGTAGGAGTGTGACTGCAAGAACTATTCTATGCCTCTTTATGATTATGGTCACACGGGGTCCAGACGAGAAAGAAAGCTTTTCCGAGCCCGTTCTCACCTTTGCTTCTCAAGAGAGATGAGAGCTACTCATTTCACTTTCCCAATCGAATTTGGTCTTCACGGCTTCCGACTATGCTGCACACTGAATTGTTTTTTTCTGTGCCCTTTGCACAAGCGTTTTCCCAGGAAGAACACTGTGATTCTGAAAGACCATAGGATTCTGCAGGGCAGTGCTGCAGAAATGCCCTGACTTCCCGCTTCCCAGCCTCCTCTCGGGTGCCCCTTCCCTCTGAACGGCTTGGGTGGCGGAAGAACTGGGCAGAGAATGTTGCCAACGTCAGCCCGCTCACCCACAGCCCAGGGCGCTGCTCCTCTCCCTTCGCAGATGCTGCCTCTGTGCCTTCCTCTCACGGGGCAGGAAACTGCCTTTATAAGTCCTGCACTGAGAAAAACCAGCGTTGAAATGTTTATTAGGGAACGTAAAACCATGGATTGGAATGGGTGAGGCAGGGAACTTTGCTCTTCATTATAAACCATGCACTAGTTCATTAGTTAACTAAATATTACTACCTTAATTTTTATTTTTTTTTAATTGAGGCATAATTGATTAGACATATTTGTGGAGTACAAAGTTGACTATCAATAGTTGTGTACAATATGTGGTGGCCAAATCAGGATAGTTAGCTTATTCATCATTACAATATGTAATCATTCTCTGTGTCCCTTAATCAATTTCTCATTAATTTTTCATTAATTCTCTTTGTCTCCCCCTCCTCCTTCCATTTCTAGTAACCACCGTTCTGCTCTCTCCTTCTAAAAGCTTGACATATTATTGTGATTGTTGCTTCTTTCTTTATCGCTTATTTATTAATTCAGCTCCCACTTATGAGTGAGGACATGCAGTATTCCTTTTTCTGTGCCTGGGTCGTTCCACTTAACATTATCAATTTTTTTAAAAGTTTAAATCTTCCCATGAATGTTCGGGCTGCCGCCCCCTCCTTTTGCTTCCCTTTGCAGGAAAAGCTTTCTAGAAGAGTTGAGCACACTTCCTATCTACCCTTCAATCTTAAAGGAAAAAAGAGTTACAATGTGTAAATGACTTTTATGTAACATGTGCAAATTCTTTTTAATATTCCACTAGTACTAAAAGGCTTTAATGAAAACTAACACTCCACTGCCCAGCCCACAGTCCTGCTCCCCTACCACACTCCCAGTGAAAACCACTTTCAACTCTTAACACTGTTTCTACTGGTGATTATTTACATATTTCAAAATTATAGGCTTATACTGCTATTTCTTGATCTATTCTAAACTTTTCATATTCACCTCCTATTACAGAAGTCGAAGTATGTTATGAGACACATGCGTGCACACACACACACAGATAACTTCCCTTTCTGTCTTCATCCTCTCTATACAGCTTTATTATAATTTATGGCTAAGTCAGCAGTCACAGTCATTGACACTATTATGACCGGTAAATATTCACTGCTCAGTATTATAGAAAACATCACATTATCAATATTTTTGTTTATCCTGCAGTTAAAACTGTCTTTGCTTAGCTTTCCAACCAGCTCCTATTTTTTCTAGATGTTCTAATAGATCTGCTGAACCTTTATCCATAATTTTTGCCAGACGACTGAACATATCGGTCCTATTTTTCACCTGGCAACCTCCCCATAAAGCCCTCTGTCTTCTGTTACAGGCAGGATAAGCTGGTTGCCCTCTAGAAAGGCCTGGTGCGTGGCTATCTCTTCACTCTTTCCTATGTATTCCTTTTATTAGGAGTGAGATAACCGCCATTATAAACAGACCCCAAAATGTATAAAAAGGCTTTCTATCAACATGTTGGAGATTTAACCTCATTGTGACTGTATTTGGAGACAGGGCTTTTAGGGGGTAACTAAGGTTAAATGAGATAATAAAGGGGGAGTCCTAATCTGATAGGAATGTTGGCCTTATAAGAAGAGGAAGAGAGACCAGAGATTTCCCTCTCTGTCCTGTTGGGCCCATTTTTAGGAGCAAACATTACCTGTGAGCCACATGGTGCCTATGGGTGGAGGATGAAGATGGCGCCCACGGGAAGTTGGGGAGGCGTAACCCAAGATAGGTTTTTATTGGTCCTCCAGTATTTCCGCACTCGTGAAGCCTGCGTGATCGCTATGCTGAACAAGTTAGTAGCAAATGCATGTCCGCGTGATCCTTTAATTGATTGGTTAGTTCATGGAAAGCCCCTACTTGCTTGCTTATATAAATTGCAGTGTAACGGCAATAAAGTGGAACTGCCCTGACAGAAGCCCTGCCGCGCCTGAGTGTCTCTGTCACGGGGCTGGGTTGGCAGGCAGCAGGCTCGCTTTTCCCCGAGATCCCTCGGTCCCCACACGGGGGGTGATCCTGTCGGCTCCTTCTCCTTCTGGGTCTGCAGGAGGACCCTAGGTGCACCCCCGCAGAAGCTGGCGTCCGAACAGGGACCTGCCACATAAGAAGAACCGACCCACCATGCGGCCTTGAGAGAGCGGCGACAAGTGGCCACGAGCCTCAGCGCAGAGTTTCCCTCTGGGGAAACGCCATCTCGGGGTAACGGACGTTTTCAAGGTGAGTCTCCTTATTCCCAACAGGCGAGTAGGGTAAGTCGTTTTCACTCTTTTCTTATTCCTTCTACTCTTATTACCCACTGCCCTTTCCCTCTCCGTTCCGTGACTTTCAGCGAACAGGGTGTGGACAACTGACAGGTCGTGGCCAGGGCGACTCTCTGGTAGACCTTGAAGGTCTCATATCAGTCGGCTCTAGTAGTGGAAGCCCGACCGGGTGAAAGTCCTCCTTGCCTTCTAGCTGAGGGACCGGCCATCCCCCTTTCCCAAAATACTGGCCACCACCAGTCCCGTCAGGTTTTTTCTGGTGATAACCCTCAGCTGCTTTCTCTTTCTGTTTCTATACATCTAAACACCGTGGGAAATACCACGGGCAAAACGGATGAACCGGCTCTTAAGGCGCTAAAATATTTGTTAAAAAGTAGAGGACTTGGGATTTCTGACAGTATGGCTGCCAAGACCTGGGAAACCTTCTAGCCCTGGCTCCCTGGATGGTCTCGGCCAACCTGTTTTCTTGGGACACGTGGGACCACATACAAACCCTTGCCCAGCAGTGTGAGGTTCGCTGCGGGGAGGACCCACCCTTAGGGTTTTACCTACTATTTCAGCCCTTAAGTTTAGCTTCTCGCAAGGCCACAAAGGTGAGAGCCATACCCCTACCTCCCCAGACCTAGAAGAGCAATGGGAAAAGTTTGAAAGGGAGCGTATTAAGGGCGGCCTAACCATCTCTTCACAAGGTCATGCCCAGGATACCTTTCAGCCAACAAATAGTTCCGGGGACCCACCAGAGGAACGCGGGGAGTCACAAGAGGACCAGGACTTTCCCCAGCGTAAGCCCCCGGGGGGGGCCTTTACCCTCCCCTCCCTCCTCTCACTAAAGACTTACAGGAGGGGGCCACAAACAATAAACAAATAACAGCCAGTTGGCAACACATATTTCAACTAAATGATCCCTGGGAGGCTCCCCCGCCCTTTCACCACCAGCCTCAAGCTTTCCCCATTAACATTAACTATAAACGGCATGAGCCAATGGGGAATCCCTGGGAAACTCCACCACCCTTTCCTTACCAACCCCAGGCTTTTCCTGTCAATGTCAACCCTGGAGGGAACAGGCCAGCGCCCTGGTACCCCTGGGAGGCTACAGACCTAACAGAGCTAAAAAAGGCTGTGGCCGAAGATGGTCCAAATTCCCCATGGGCGGAAACCATCCTCCAGGGATTAGCACACCAACCCTGCAGCACCCAGGATTGGAAAATGCTGTGTAGGGCAGTACTCTCGGGTCCCCAGTATATTAAATTTTGTGCTTTTTAAAAGAAGAATGCCATGCTCAGGCAGAGAGGAATCAGGCTGCTGACCCAGGTATCCCAATAACCTTTGGGATACTATCTGGAACGGCAGACCAATACAGCACAGGAATTCAGCAAGCCGCTATCCCCGCTCCACATCAAGACCAGGTTAGGGCCCTCTGCTTAGCGGCTTGGAAAAAACTTGCAGAGAGCCCTACAGAGCCCCCCCCCTCCGTATCAGGCATCACCCAGAGAAACAATGAGGACCTCCCTTCCTTCGTGGATAGGGTAGAAAAAAGCATACAAAGGAAATTCCCCCCAGGGCCCATAGGAGACCAGTTTGTTAAAATGCTGGTATGGGAGGGAATGACATCAGATCACAAATTGGCCTGTGCAGGTCAAAAGGACCGCTCCATTGAAAGGTGGATTATCGCCTCTAGGGATGTGGGGACCCAAGGCCATCAGGCCCACACCATTGCTACTGCCCTCGAAGCCCAAATCAACACCCTCACCGCGGCAATAACTAAGGCCTTTAATACCATGACCTCCCCCTGGAAATGGCCTCTCTGGTAATAAAACAGGCCATTGATTTGGCTGTGGGGAACAGGGATACTAAAAATAGCTGTCCCCAAAATAATTCAAAACGAAAGGCCAAAAACCTCCCACCACTGCATGCCCAAGATGCAAAAAGGGCTACCACTGGAAGGCAGATTGTAAATCTAAATTTGATAAGGAGGGCAATCCTTTAAATTAGAAAAGGGGCAGCCCCTAGCCCCGTCATCCCAAGGGGGACCCCATTTTCCACCACAACAAGTTAGAAACCCTATGAGTCAACCTTAACCCAGATACAACTCACACTGACCCCCCACAGAGCTAACAAGAGTTAACAAAGCCCGAAAACCTGCAAGGGCTAACTGGACATTGCCTATTGTGCCTGGGTTAAGACCCAAAATGGATATAATGATTGGGGGAAAAATTTCCGATGCCTAATTGACACCAGAGCTGACCGCACAGTCCTGAGAGAAGAGGAAGTTCCTAATAGCTGGAGGATGGTCCCAGGACCACAAATAATGGGGGTTGGAGGAAATACTCAGTCCAAAGAAACTGTTGGCTGGCTCCCTGGAAAGATGCTGATGGCACAAGAGGGGAAGTCAAACCTCTTATAGCCGCAGGACTTAATGCAAACCTCCTAGGCCAAGACATTCTGGGACAAGCAGATGCCTATATCACCACTGATTATAAAGAATTTTATTTTGACATTTTAGATGAGGAGGAGTACCAGCAGCAGTTCAACCTCCCTTCTTGCCCAAATTATAGAGGGGACCCTGAATTCCAAAACATGAGGGAGGGAAAGCCATTTACAAGATGGAAAGTGCACCCCCAATCCTAAAGGCCACTGCCTCCCCGGGTCCCTCCCATCCCATCCGTTGGAAACCGGGACCCCAAATTTGGGTGGAACAGTGGCCTCTCCCAGCTAATAAGTTGCAAGCACTTGAGGAACTTATCGCAGAACAATTAAAATTAAAACATATTCGCCCATCCACTAGCCCCTGGAATACCCCTATTTTTGTCATTAAAAAGTCTTCAGAAAAATGGAGGCTGTTACAGGATCTTAGAAAAATTAATGAAAGAATGTTGCTACAGGGAACCCCCTCTGAGGGGATTGCCTTGGGTACCAGCCATCCCTAATAACTTATGCCTCATGGTTATAGATATTAGGGACTGCTTTTCCATTCTTTTAAACCCACAGGATTATGAAAAATTTGCCTCTTTGGTCCCCTCAACTAACTTTAAGGGGCCAGATAAATGTTTTGAATTTAAACAGGCTGGTTTTGCCTCAAGGTATGGCCAATAGACCATCCTTTTGCCAAAACTATGTTTATGAATTACGCCAACCTGTCAAAAGGCTCCCCCATGTTGAAATGTACGTTTACATGTATGATATTATCTTAGGAGCCCTAAATACTTCCCAATTAGCTGAGGCATATAAAGTCCTGCAAATATGCCTTACAAAGGGTAACTTGCATGTTGCAGCTGATAAAATCCAAGTTGTTCCACATTTTAAAATTTTAGATACCCACTTAACCTTGCAAGGCGTTAGTCCTTTAAAAACTCAACTTTGTATCCCAGATTCTTGTTCTTTGGTTGATTTACAATGACTTTTAGGTGAAATTAATTGGCCAAGGCCCTGGATTCCCATTTCAATAGACCAGCTATTACCTCTTTTTAACCTATTAAGGGACAGCCTGCCTCATGATAAAAATCTCGCTTTCAGTTGCACATAAACAGCTCTTACAAGAGGTTCAAAATTCTCTCAATCAGGCTCAGCTTGCTAGATGATCTCCCTCAAAAGACTTGCAATTATGGATTCTGCCTAATCCCACCATCCTCATGGCAGTCCTAGTTCAAGAGGGAAACCCCTTACAATGGATTCATATATCTCTGGGGGGATCCCCTCGAGTCTATACCTATATAGACTTAACGCAAAAGGGAAGGGACATAGCACTCCGATGCTACGCATGGGAACCTAACAAAATAATTGTTCCAAACGGACTGAGTGACCTAGAATGGATCTACAGAAACAATCCTAGAATGGCCTTGGCACTAGAGGGTTTCCCCAGCATCCTTCATTGTCACTATGGGCCTTATAAATGGGTCACTTCTTTTGGCCATTTAAACTGGAGAGCACCTCAATAATTTCTACACAAACCCATGCCTGATGCCTATAATGTGTTCACTGATGGGGGTAAACATGGGGCTGCTGTTATTGTCTTTTTGCCACATGGAAAACAACCATCATCTAACATTGTCCCTCAAAAGTACTATGAGCCCTGTGAAGGATCTGCAGTTTAAGGAACTCTTAGATAGAGTTTTAGCACTTAATAAGGTCTCAGAACCCATAAATTTATTTTTTGACAGTTTGTATGCCACTAATTTGCTGCCAGGGTTGCTTAATTACCATATTCATTTAGATAACAACCCAAGTACGCCTCTTATGATACAGGCCCGATCATTGTTATTCGAATGGGCCCAACCCATCTATATACAACATCTTAGAGGCCATCAAAAATTGCCGGGTCTACTTTCACTAGGAAACTTTTTAGCAGACAAAACAGCCTTTCTAACCCCCATGTTTTAACTTTACAAGGTGCATCTAATCTCCATGCCCTAACTCATATAAATTGGAGGGGCCTACATAAACGGTTCCTGCAAATCCCTATTAAAGATGTTAAAAAGATTGTTCATACTTGTAAGTTTTGCCTTCCTTACTTACAGGTGCCCCCTTTACAATCTCCAGGAGTTAACCCTAGGGGATTAAAACCCAAAGTATTATGGCAAATTGATGTTACTCAATTTTCTTCTTTTAGAAAGCTCAAGTATGTTTTTGTTACTGTTGATACCTATTCTCATGCCTGCTGGGCTACCGCTCATTCAGGGGAAAAGGCTTGATGTGCCCGAAGTCACCTTTTACAATGTTTTGCAACACTTGGACTCCCCAATCAAATTAAAACTGATAATGGCCCTGTTTTGTTAGCTGTGCATTTCAGGAGTTCCTTTCAAGCTGGTGCATTCGCCACACCACAGGTATTCCATACAATCCACAGGGACAAGCTATAATAGAGCGTTATCACCAAACTTTAAAAACTCAATTACAAAAACAAAAAGGGGGTACCACCAGCCCCCACCAACAATTAGGATTAGCACTATTTACATTAAACATTCTAAATTTTTCCAAAAAATGAGTTAATGACACCTTTTCAAAAGCACTGGTGTAATCAAGACATAAAGCCCGAGGTACAAGTTAGATGGAAAGACCCCATTTCCGGACACTGGAGAGGACCTGATGCTCTCCTAACTGTGGGAAGGGGATTTGGGTGTGTATTCCCCTTTGACAAACCCTGCCCCATATGGATACCAGCCAAAAATCTTAAATTTGTACCTCAAAATCTTGAACCAATAACCCAGCCCAGGGACAACAACCCTGAAGCAAATTCTTCTCTTCTCAGGAGACTTATGTGACAACCCGGGTGAACCTGCCTCTTAATCCTCATGGGAGAGTTTCACTCCAATCCTGATTGCCTTTGTCCTTAACACCATCAACAGCAGCATGATGTGTCACCTGGTCATCCAATGGACCATCTGGCTCTCCGGCACATGGGGAACCAATCACCTACCAGTGCAACAAACCTGGACAGAAGATTGTTGTTTATGTTATGATGTTCATCCCCCATATTTTGAGGCTGTGGCATTAAGTAACGTAACCATCCTCCCCACTAACAGCACCCAGTGTGCCGTTAATTACAACAGAACCCATCCTGGTTTAACCATACAACATATGTTGGGGAAAGGATTATGTGTTGGTGTAAACAACCCCTCCCTTTGTTCCAATACCATTATCCTCAACAGCACCTGAGCTAAACCCAGCCTTGGGTGATGGTTATGCACCAAATCAGGGCTTACTGCTTGGGTGTTTAATCAATCCTTATCTCATGAAACTTGTGTATCGGTAGATATTGTTCCCCGAATATTATGGCATAAAGGGGAAGAAATGTTTCAATATTGGACAAGTAACTTTCCTCACTGCAGCAAGAGGGCACTAGGGGCCGCTGTTACCATTAGTACTTTATTGGGGATTGTAGGCGCTGGGGTGGGGGCTGCTGGAATAGGACGTACTTACACCCATACACAAGCTTTAAGGGAGGCTATAGACATAGATCTAGAGAGGCTTGAAACATCAATTACCCATTTGCAAAAATCATTAACTTCTCTTTCTGAAGTTGTATTACAAAATAGAAGGGGATTAGACCTCCTATTTTTACAACAGTGAGGCTTATGTGCAGCTCTCAGGGAAGAATGTTGCTTTTATGCTGATCATTCTGGAATAGTAAAAAATCTATGACAAAGGTTAGAGAGGGCTTGGAAAGACGTAAAAGAGGAAGAGAGGCCAATGAGGGCTGGTTCAGTCTTGGAACGGTTCTCCCTGGCTTACCACCTTAATGTATGCCTTAGCGGGTCCCCTCTTAATCCTCTTAGTGCTAATGTTTGGTCCTTTAATTTTTACTAAAATCATGGCCCTCATTCAACGAAATCTAGGATCCATAACTATGCTCACCCAAGTGGTAGAAAATGTGGCCCAAGGAAAAATCCCCAAAACCCTTGGGCCAATATGGCCCTTCAAAAAATCCACAGTAATCTTTAAGGGGCTCCGCTGGCTCCCCACAAGTGGCTGGCTAGCCAATGACGGGTCAGATCCCCAGAGGGGGACAACCCAAGACAGGCACAGTCACAAAAAAGCCAACGAGGTTGAGAGGTTAGCCGCCTTCAACTGCCCATTAAAGGGTTGTTCTTCTTTTTATAAAGAAAATAGGGGGAGATGTTGGGCCCATTTTTAGGAGCAAACATTATCTGTGAGCCACATGGTGCCTATGGGTGGAGGATGAAGGTGGCGCCAACGGGAAGTAGGGGAGGCGTAACCCAAGATAGGTTTTTATTGGTCCTCCAGTATTTCTGCACTCGTGAAGCCTGCGTGATCACTATGCTGAACAAGTTAGTACCAAATGCATGCCCGCGTGATCCTTTAATTGATTGATTAGTTCATGGAAAGCCCCTACTTGCTTGCTTATATAAATTGCAGTGTAACGGCAATAAAGTGGAACTGCCCTGACAGAACCCCTGCTGCGTCTGAGTGTCTCTTTCATGGGGCTGGGTTGGCAGGCAGCAGCCTCGCTTTTCCCTGAGATGCCTTGGTCCCAACACTAGGGGTAATCCTGTCGGCTCCTTCTCCTTCTGGGTCTGCAGGAGGACCCTAGGCGTGCCCCCGCACTGTCCAACATGTGAGGACGCTGTGAGAACTCAGCCATCTGCAAGCCAGGAAGAGAGCTTCACCAGGAACTGAGTCTGCTGATCTTAGACTCCCCAACTTCCAGAACTATGAAAAATAAATGTCTACTGTTAAAGTCACCCAGCCTATAGTATCATGTTGTATAAGTTCCAAGCTAAGACAGTCACATAACTGTATGGTGGGTAGGGTGAACTGGTTGGCAGGGAGCCCTCCTCCATGCAGTCATTCAGGGACCAGGCTGACAGGGACGTTCTGTCATCTTTAATGCATCCCATCAGGTTTGCTGGAAAGCCATCCCCATTCTAGCCAGCCATGAGTGAAAGAGTGTGGAGGAACACGTGTGGAAAGTTTTTATAGGCCAGACCTGAAAATGGTGCAATTCATATCTACTCATGTTAAAATGGCTATATTCAGTCATGTGGCCACACTTAATAGTAAGGAGTGCTAGGAAAATGGTAGTGTGTCCCAGAAAGAAAGGAACATGCATTGGGGTGAGTGGTTGGCTTTCACACCTTGTGTGCTGGATCTCATGTTTTCCTCTTGTATTGCTAGACTTTACACACCAATAGTTTTCTTTAATAAAAATGTACATGGGAGGGAAATTTTTAAGTCTTCATGTGTTGAAAAACAATTCTACCCATATTGACTAATTATCTGACTCAGAATATTGAAGTCGTCACTGTACCTTCACCTAATATTCTGTGTGTTGTTTAGCAATCCATGCCATTCTAAATGCTCATCCTTTTCATTTGACTTATTTTTTCTCTCAATAATCTTCTGGTGTCTCATCTCTGTTGCTGGTTCTGAAATACCATTTTTTATTGATTACATTAGATACTCAATGTCCCTTTCAATATGGAAAATGTTCTCATTACCTTTACTTGCTTCCCATTCTTCCCTCATTTTTTCTACCCTGGAATTGCATCTCACAATAAAGCAATAATGCCTTACTTCATTTTCTGAAAGGAATCCCTGTGTGAATCCTCAGAGTGAAGGGGTGCTGATCAGCTATAAACATCAGGGTTCCTGTTGCAAACTGAATGATTGTGTACCACCCAAAATTCATGTTTAAGGTCTGATCCCCAATGTGATGGTATTTGGATGTAGGGCCTTTGGGAGATAATCAGGTTTAGATGAGGTCATGAGGGTTGGGCCCCTATGATGGAATTAGTATCCTTATAAAAAGAGGAAGATAAACCAGAGCCCACTTGCACTGTCTGTCCAACATGTGAGGACGCAGCAAGAAGGTGGCTGTCCACAAGCCAGGAAGAGGGCCCTCACCAGGAGTGGAATCTTCAAGCACCTTGATCTTGAACTGCTAGCCTCCAGAACTATGAGAAATAAATGTCTGTGGTTTAAGCCATCCAGTCTATAATGTTTTGTTATAGCAGTCTGAGCTGACCAAGACAGTACCTTTTCAATATCTGATATTTTCAGTCTTTTCTCAGTGGTAGTATGGGTTCTCCAGATAAGAATCTTCCAATCTCCACTAGCTAACTTGCTGGTAACTTGAAGTTCGCAGGATCATATTCCTGAATGGGCCAGCCACCAAAAAAAAAAAAAAGAGAGAGAGAGAGAGAGAGAAAGAGAAAAACTAGAATTCTGCAATCTATTATCTAGGCTTTTACCAGGATTCTGGGAGTACGCAGGGGAAGGGAGTCCACAAAGTATAATTTAGCATAAAAATTTTCACTTTGTGCCCATATTTAGTACTCTATGTCTTGTCCTTTTGCTGGTCCTGGTGTCTTAATTACAAGAGTTTCTTTAATCCAGTTTCTCCAGAGAATAAAACTTCTTGGGCAGGCTAGGGTCACATGGGGATAGAGTCCTCTGGCTAGGTCACGTAAGGGGACTGGTGAGCTCAATCATTTTATAAAAACTTTCAATCAGCATCCCTGTTTTCACCCAGGCACCTCACCTCCCTCACTACCTGGTGAGTCCAAGTGCAGAACATTCAAAGGGTTGTACATGGCAAACTGACTTGTTCCTGATCAAAATTTCTCACCCCTGCTAGTGCCCCCAGGTATGCCGGTATATATCCCCCTGCTCTGCTGAGTCAAGTCAGTTTCTACTTCTCCCATATACTTTCCATCTTCCAAAAATGTATTGACATTGTTTACCTGCAATTGTCTCCTTTCCCATTTGTTTGACCTTGTGGATTATCATCTTCTGTTATTCCTCTTTTCTTATTTGATGGGGATGTATGAGGGTATGTTCAAAAGTTCATGAAAGAATTTATCTTTTAATTCTATTTTTCCATGAACTTTTTGAAGTACCCTTGTATTAAGGTGCGACCCTCCAGTTTACCCTCAAGCCATTTTGGCAAACCCCACCTTTATTTTCATCACCACAGAAACCCTTACCAAGGTCAGCAAAGATCTCCATGTTGCCAATGTAATGTGGGCTTCTCTAGCCTTATCTTACCCACATGCACAGTTGCAGAAGACACCATCGACCATTCCCCTTCATACAACACTCCTCTCCAGGAATCTACTGTTTTTTTCACTACATTACTGGTTCTAATTATTTGCCTTCTTTATTGGCTTGTCCACCTCCACCTGACCTTGAAATGCTGGAGTTTTCCAGGTCTTAAAACAGGAACTTCCCTTCATTATTCATGTGTTTTCCCTGGGTAATTTCATCCACTCTCATGGATTTATCCACTTCCAGATTAATATCTCCAGACCTCACCTCTTCTCTTAGCTCCAGACTCATCTATCCAACCTATTTGACATCTCCTGTTAGAAACCGCATTAGTCCATTTCTATTGCTTATAACAAAATATGTGGAACTGGGTATCTTATAAAGAAAAGTAAATTTATTGCTTACAGTTTCAGAGGCTGGAAAGCCCAAAGTCCAGGAAACATATCTGGTGAGAGTCTTCTTTGGAAGTTGCTTTACAGCAATGCAGGGGTCTCACATGGCAGAAAATGGCAGAGAGGAGAGAGAGAGACTCTCACGTACTCTCCTTTTAAAGCCCTCAGAACCATGCTCCTGACCACCATTATTAATCCATTCACTACAGCATGGTCCTGCCATCTAATCACCTCTTCAAGGCTCTACCTTTCAATTACCATAATAGGATTTCCCATCCTCAACAGTTACAGTGGGGATTAAGTTTTGGCGGGACATTCAACCCCAGGCAGACATCAAATAATTCTCTTTAGTTATTCAACCAGTATTTACTGGGTACCTACTATGTGTCCGAACTATTCTGGGTTCTTGGGATATATTAATGTTAAATCTTTCCCTGTGAAGTCTTCCAGTGAAAGGAGACAAAGGTTAACAAGAGACCTTTAAAAGAGTTATAGTATAACAAAAGATAGTGACATAGTAGTGCTACAAAGAAAGAAAAAGAATGCTGGGGATGGAAGAACAGTTAGGATTTTTAAAAGGGTGATCAGCATAGACCTCACTGAGATGCTAAAATTTGGTCAATGTCTTGACGGAGATGAGGTCAAGAAGATATCTAAGATATCTTTAGGAAAATCATTCCAGGCAAAAGGAAGAGACACCATGAAGGTCCTGAGGTGGGAGTGTACCTGGCATGGTCAAAGAACAGCAAGGAGGCCAGTGGAACAAAATGATCAGGGAGGGGTGTAGAAGTGAGGTAATGGACAATGGGTCAGAGGTGGGAGGAAGACGGAAGGCTAATCTGCCATTGAAACTCAGAGTTAGCTAGGGAGTCATTGAATGGTTTTGAAATAAAATGTGAAAGATTCTTTTCACTGCTGTGCAGTGAATAGATACCATAATGGAATATGGGTAAAACAAGTAGGAGACCAGGCAGAAGCCCGGTGCAGAAATTTCAAACTTAACATGTACAAAATTGAATTTTTTTTTTTTTTTTTTTTTTTTTTTTAAAAATGACCGGGAAGGGGGTTTTAACCCTTGACTTGGGGTTTTCCCACCCCCCCCCACCC
>NW_007727488.1:3136-22691 GCF_000696425.1 Galeopterus variegatus | reverse complement strand
ACAAAATTGAATTTTTTTTTTTTTTTTTTTTTTTTTGTTAAAGATGACCGGTAAGGGGATCTTAACCCTTGACTTGGTGTTGTCAGCACCACGCTCAGCCAGTGAGCAAACCGGCCATCCCTATATAGGATCCGAACCCATGGCCTTGGTGTTATCAGCACCACACTCTCCCAAGTGAGCCACAGGCCGTCCCCAAAATTGAATTTTTAAATGTTCTCCTCTAAATCTATTCTTCAGCACAGTCTTCCCTATCTAATAATTGGCTCTGCCCAGAAGCTAAAGCCAGACACCTATGAGTCAGGCTGTGTTCCTCCTCTTCTATCATCTCCTTCTCACCGAATCCATCAATTAATCCTGTCCCTATTCTCTGAATACCTCCCATCTCCACAGCCATCACCTATATTTGACAACCATTGTCTCCCACCTGATCTGTCATGACTGCCTCCTAATTTATCCTCCAGCTTCCACTCTAATCCCAATCCAATCCAATCTCCACTTAGTGGTCTTTTGGAACTATAAATCAAATCACATCATTCCCTTGCTTAAAACCCCTCAATGGGAAATAAAGAAAAACTTCTTAATGAGTAAGGGTTTAATTGGAGTGATGGAAATGTTTTGGAATTAGATAAAGGTGGTGGTTGCACAACATAATGAAGTTACTAAATGCCACTGAGTAGTTTCCTTTTAAATGGTTAAATTTATGTTTTGTGAATTTCATCTCAATAAATTTTTTTAAATCCTTTATTGGTTTATTATTGCATTCAAAATAAAAACAGTATTTCTTACTATATTAGTTAGGTTTAGGTTTGGTTGCAAGTTTTTAAAAAACCAAAATAATAGGTAATTAAACAACATAGAAGTTTTTCTTTCACATAAAAATATTTGAGAATGACACATCAATTAGTCAGACAGGATGCAAATGGAGTCCATTGGGCTAAACATATTTGACTAAGAAGCTGAGATCACCAACTAGTGCTATTCTGCATGATGTAATCCTAGATATGTCAAGTCATGGAATAGTGCAATGCCTTAAAAAAAGACAGCATCCAAGTCAAATAAGGTTCTGGCATCAAATTTGTGACAATTACTGGGGTTTCCTTCACTGGAGCTATAACAGCTGCTGTATGATTGGGGGAGAGAACCTCACTGACTTAGCAATCCCCTTGCCTTCATATCTTCCAAGTCATCATTCCCCCAAATTAAATTATTTTTCTGTTCATTACTCAAATTTCCTCCACTTTACAAAAAAGGAAAAAATGTTGAGATGATCTTCTAGAACAATTCTTTGGGGGATAGAAATGACCAAAACAATATAGAAATCAGAAGAAGCAGAGAATAGCATTTTCCTTCTTGGGAAGGGAGTAAAACACAACTATGAAAGCATTCCTTTGCTTTTTTCTCTCTGCCACCCAAGTTTTATTTGTACTTGACAAGGCCAAACTAAACTTTTTTGCTTTGTTAGGAACTGGAAGGATTTTTCCATTCTTTTTTTCCCAGACCACAGCAGTCCTCTTTCAGTATAGCTGGTTGACTTCAACTTTTCACCTTAATCCCACTGGATTTCTCTCCCCATTTTCTCCAGAGGATGTCATTTGAGGATGTCACTTCTGTGCCAAAAGAATGAGGGAAATGTTTTAGCTGAATATTTTTATATCACTGATTACTACTCAGTGAAACTCCAATGCTCCAGGATAAAAAAAGATTTTTTCTTTGAGACATGTTTTCATTTGGCCATAGCTATGCATCCATCCTCCCTTTGGTACAGTGGAAGACTTCACGGTAGGCAGTCACAAGTACTAAAGAATTGCCTTATTAAATGGTGGTCTCTCAGTCTGCTTTGCTTTGTTGACTATTTCATTTTTTTTATTTTTTTTATTTTTTTTTTAGTATTCATGCAATTCCGAGCATTTCTGCTCATGCAAAGTAAGAACAGTGTAGTGGTTAAGATCACGGTCTTTGAAGCCAACTGCTTAACCCAAGCCTGCCTACTTCTTCGCTCTGTGATCATGGGCCTCTGTCAGTCTCCCCATCCTATTGAGATATGCCCAGCACATTCTACGTGCAATGTAAGTGCTAGCTACATCCAAAAGCAAGATATGCACTTGGTGCTATGGATCAAGTAATAGGCAAGACTGACACCATCCTGCCCTTATGACGCTTACTAGCTGTATGACTGTCAGGTTAGGGCCATTGTCTGAATCTGCCAATATAGCCAATTGTATTGCTAAGTGACTATGCCAATTGTACGGCTAGGCAATTCATAACTAAAGCCAAAATGTTTCATTATTTTAGTTACACTAAGTTTTCCGTTTTTATTGTCCAGGCTAGGGTTAGGGCCCACAGACCTTTCAAACCCATTGTACAGACTGGGTCAGCAGGCCCCTCACATGCAGGTCCATGCTAGGTAATTGGGAAAAGATCCTGGGAGCCATTGGCAAATGACATGAGCTCAGTCCTCAGCTTCCTCGGCAGCAGTGGCAGCAGCGGCAGCAGATTACAGCAGATCCAGCAGATGCAGTGGTGGCAGCCTCCTTGTGCCCCCCCCCCCCAGGGGCATCCCAGGGGCAGGGGACACCATGGATCGGAGCCCATTTGTACTTTGTACTTAAGTCCAATAACCCAGGACACCTGGGCACACATGCACAATTACATTAGACAACCAAGGAACACCTGGGTGCATGTGCATATTTACATCAAATGCTTGGCAAGATTCTGAACATCTGAGGGGCGCTGAGCATTTTTCCTATATTTTCCCTACAATGACTTAGGCAAGTAACTTAACATAAGCCTTGGTTTAATTATTTGTAATCAAGTGTCTCCCTTACAGGATTGTTGTGAGAATCACATGATGCTTAATATAAGGTATGATGAATATTAAACACTCAGTGAGTACTACCATTGTCCAGCAAGAAAAGCAGAAACGTAAAAAGCCTAAGGAATGTAATAACTTATGATAGGAGAAGTTCAAGATGCTATAGGAGCACCTGCCAGGATATGTAAATTGAGTCTGCTGGAGTGACCAGGACTGAAGCCATGTTGGGACCTAAAACTACATGGGCTCTGAAAGATTTTATTATTTTTTTCTAAAGGATTTTAAAAGGACACAGTTGTTTTTTGTTTTTTGTTTTTTTCTTGGCATGCATTTCTCTGAGTTCCCTCTTTTCCCATGGTTACTTGATATTTTGAACCTTGGTTACAGGGCAAGATGACATTATTTACATGATTGTAAAGTTTTTTTCCATTCAGCCTGGAGCTGCAGACTTGCACATACTACCCAGACCCTGGGAAACCAAGGAAGACATTAATAAAGCTGTGCTGATTCCACCCGTCCGGCAGGACCTTGAGATAACACTAAGGATGGGAGCAGAAACCAGACAGAGCCTTGGCAAGAGCTTGCACCTGGGTCCTTACACAAGCCCCTGCAATTCCTGTCCCCTCCCTCCTACTTTTCATTTCCCATGTTCCAGTCCCTCGTCCCCCTCTTTAAAAACCCCTCAGTAAACCTGAGTCTTGGAGATGGCTTTATTCTGGCCATTTTCCTTCAGGTTTAGCAGAGAGATGGGTTAGCCTAACGTCTCTCCTCAGGTCACCAGTATTCCTGAATAAAAGCTGGCTTCCATTTTCACAAATATTTGACTTTTGAGTGGTTTGCTTTTGAAAGGGGGCAGGCAGCTGGACTTCTGCCTGGTAACACGCCCCGATAAATGAGGAGTTAGCTAGATAGAGGAGAACAGGAAGAGAGCTACAGAAAAGGCCAGAGAGCTTCACCATTTTAAACAGAGTTTAACAAGGTGAGAGCGAAAGCAGAGAGCAGCAAAAGAAAAATTGGAGTAATAGGCAGAAATCAAGCCGTAGCAGACCTTTTCAGCCATAACTCAGAGTTGTGCCTTTTCCTGGGAAACCGGAGAAAGGGGAAGCTGTGTGATGGCTTAATCACGAGAGTGGTAAAACCAGAATGGCATTTTAGAAACAGCCTAATGGCTGTAGAATGTGGAATGGAATAAAGGGGGCCGAGACTGGGGCAGGAGTCCCCCGGGAAGCTTCTGCTTGTCCTAACTGAGGGATGGAAGGTGGCAGCGTGGGACAGGGTAGTGACATGGGATGGAGAGACCTGGTATCCTTCCTCAGTCGTGCTGCTTTGGTGAGCACTTCACATCCTCAGTTTGAAATGTCTTCCTTCTTCCTACAGAGTGCACTGTGACCATTTCTTTCTTTCTTTTTTTTTAAAATCGTTTCTTTGGTTCACCTCCTCTCACCTACTGCAGGGAGGAGTATTATTTGTCCTCCTGAGACTTCCCAAAACATGATGCCACAGCAGCAGTGCTGGAGGAGAGTTCACCAGTGTTTGCAGGGTTGGGATTATTGCTTCCCACAAAGAGAACAAGTCTTCATCAGATATTGCTCAAGGCTTGGGCCGCTGGTTTTACAGCTGCCATCTGGAGCTGCCCCTGACATGTCATGCAACCAGCGAGCCACAGGTGTGATTAGCACTGCAGTTTTCTGTCTAGAAGGCTAATGTTTACTTTGCTGGGAGGAGTACAAATTCTTCTTAATAAAATAAAATGAGTTACAAGCATCTTCACCTGGCTCTACACTATCCAACTATTTTAAAATAATTCCTTGAAAATGACTTGGTGTTGGGGAGTAGGAAGAGTGTAAATTAGTTCTCATGGGAGCTCAACCCATTCTAATTCCCTAATTCACCATCAGAGCACAATGTAATCCATAGAGAGGTAATGGTTTGTGATAAGATAAATGAGCAATAAATATCTTACGCAAATAAAGAAGAAATGACCTTTTAAAGTTTAGTGACCTCAACTGTTTTTCTCTTAAACCATTATGGGATTGAGAGGACAGAGTTTCATGGTTTGTTTTTGTTTTTATTTTTGCCCAATAGAAGATGTGAGCAGACTAGTGTCAAACAAAATTTTGAGTAAAAGAGGTGAACTTGACAGCATTTCTCACTTTACTATTCACTGCCCTTAACATTCCAGGCCTTCACTGGTTTAGACTGATACTCTCTTGAAAGCAGGAAAATGAATAAACTAATTCACAATAAGACTTTAGTCTGTGTCAAGCTAGGGCTGGGGCTCACAGACCCCTCAAGCCCGTTGTACAGACTGGGTCACAAACCCTCCACACGCAGGTCTACAAGCTAGGTAATAGGAAAAGGTCCTGGGAGCCATTGGTAAAAAATTAATAGGCTTTATGCAGAACTGGGAGCAGCCGCCCTAATGGCTTCCTGGAGCGTCCCAAGAAACCCCACGTATCGGACCTGTTAGTCCTTTATACTTAAGTCCATAACCCAGAACACCGGGGTGCCCGCGTGCATCTACATCAGACAATAACAAGGAACACCTGGGCACATGTGCATATTTACATCAAATGCTCAGCAAGATTGTGAACATCTAAGGGGCCCTGACCGTTTTTCTATATTTTCCCAACAGTGTGTGTTTCTGAGTTTAAGTAGGACCCAGTGCCAGGGAAGCAAAGGTGATCTCAGACTCACAGGTGTCAGGCTAGGGCTCAGACCCTTCAAACCAATTGTTCAAACTGGGTCACAGACCCCTCATGTGCCAGGCCCCTCACATACAAGTCACGAGTTACATAATTGGAAAAAACCCCGGGAGCCATCGGCAGAGTTGACAGCTTCATTCCAACATGACCTCAGTCCTCAGCTTCCTCAGCAGCCTCCAGCGGATCCAGAAGCAGCAGTGGTGGTGGCCTCCTGGGGGAATCCCTGGGGGCACTGGCAGCAACAGTCTCCAGCAGCAGTAGCGGCCTCCCTGTGATACCCCACCACGGGGATGGCCTGAGGGTGGGGGAACTGTGGGTCAGAGCTGTGTGTCCTTTATACTTAAGTCCAATAACCCAGAAACACCTGGGTATGAGGCAGACAACCCAGGAACACCTGGGCACACATGCACAGTTATTTACATCAAATGCTCCACAAGATTCGGAACGCCCGAGGGATCCTGACCATTTACTTTCACTTTCCCTACAACAGGGCAAGAGAAATTTGCCAGAAAAATATGGCTTTAGGGTCATAAAGATAACAGAAGGAAGTGAAAAGTCAGAATGGTTCAGTTGAGATCAATGTCCAATCTGAGAGCCATGAACAAGTCTTCTTTCCCTCCTTCCCTCTGGCTGTCCCCTGTGCAACTTTAACAACTAGCTTCACAAACCTTCCAGCCTCTACCTTTGGATCTTTAACTGCCACTACTACAACAAGCTTCAGCCCCCAGGGCACTCATGTGAAAAGGCCCCTTGGCCAGAACTAGAGTAAATCATAGATCATCACTTGGAACTGTGCCACTCCACAAAAATAAACGTATAGATCGCTCTGATAACAATGTCCTCAAACCTACACTTCAAGTTCTTGGGGATTTCAGTCTTTACCCCTTTTCCCAATCTCAGCCTTTCCTAGCTTCAGAGCCTTTCTAGTATAACCTGAATTTCATTCTCTCATTCACTAAATTCAATTTATTAGATTTCTACTTTATGCTAGACATTGTTCTAGAACAGTTGTTCTCAGCCTTGGTTGTTGCAAAGCTACATGACTACACCAGTTGTCCGGGTGAGGCAATAGCTACGCTAAAGCCAAAATGTTTCATTATTTCAGTTATATTAAGTTTCCACTTGTATCTTCCAGGCTAGGGGTTAGGGCCCACAGACCCTTCAAACCCATTGTACAGACTGGGTCACCAGACCCCTCACATGCAAGGCTGGTTCACCAGACCCCTCACACATAGGTCCATGCTAGGTAATTGGGAAAGGTCCTGGGAGCCATTGGCAGACGACAAGAGCTCAGTCCTCAGCAGTAGCAGTAGCAGCAATGATGCCCTCCTCGTGCCCCCCCCCCCCCGGGGGGGCATCCCAGGGGCAGGGGTCACCATGGATTAGAGCTACTCATCCTTTATACTTAAGTCCTAACCCAGGACACCTGGGTGCACACACACAATTACCTTAGACAATAACCAAGGAACACCTGGGTGCACGTGCCTATTTACCTCAAATGCTCAGCAGGATTCTGAACATCTGAGGGGCCCTGACCATTTTCCTTCACTTTCTCAACAGTTGTACACTGGAATCATTCAGAGAGTTTAAAACAAACAAACAAACAAAAAAACCACTGTGCTTGGGCACAAGCCTCAAGCAATATCTGATGAAGAAGTGTTCTCTAATTTAATTGGTTTATGGTACAGTTTAGGCATCAGGAATTTTTAAAGCTCTCCAGGTGATTCTAGCCTACAGGTAAAGTTAAGGACCACTGTTCCAGGTACTGGAGATACAGTAATGAACAAGACAGATAAGGCAGCACTCATAATCCAACAAGTTCAAATTCTATTCCTCTTATTTTTCAGCTGCCTCGATTCCCTTGCCAGCTTGTCTTTCTACTACAGTTGCTCTTCCAGGTCCTGGTTTTAGATAAAACCAAACCAAGCACCCATGTGTCCTGGCACAGCTGTGTTAAACATGTAACTGCTGGTTAGCTTCATTACAAATGTATGAGCTCCATTCTTAGCTTGGCTTTCAACACTGGTAAATTTTTATGTATCATTTGTCAGCTTCCTTTCTAATTTCTGACAGTAGATAGTTCAAATCTTTCTCTTTCTCTCTTAAACCCCTATCAAGAACCTGCCTCTCTACTCTCAGCTGATAACTCAACCTCTTAAAGAAATTAGCAGTCACTGTAGTGAATTCCCTCAGTGCTCTTTCTCTCCATTTCAACTTTATATACCTTTTTTGTCTTCTCCACTCTCTGCAAATGTGCTCAAGCATCTGCTTGCTGAATCTGCTTAGAATCAGCCCAGCCTCTCTCTCTCCTTTCACTGACATGTCTTGAAAGAATTCCCTATACTTGAAGACTCCACTCTACTTCTCCATTTTGCCCTTCATAGTTGTAATTTGACTTCCACCACTCTCACTCCACAGCAGTGCTTTCCTTCTCTCCCATGTCATGGCACCCAAAGAAAACTACTGTACTTATTTGGCATCCTGAGAAAGATAAGCAAGGTCATCTTTGCATTTCCTGGCTATAGGGAAAGTGAGGGAAAATGGTCAGGGTCCCTCAGATGTTCAGAATCTTGCTGAGCATTTGATGTAAATAGGCACGTGTGCCCAGGTGTTCCTTGGCTATTGTCTGTGGACTTGCATGTGCACCCAGGGGTTCCTGGGTTATCTGATTCACACCCAGGTGTCCTGGGTTATTGGACTTGAGTATAAAGGACAAATGGCTCTGACCCACGGTGTCCCCCACTCCATGGCATGGCCACAGGGAGGTTGCTACTGCCTGGTCTGCTAAAGGCTGCTGTAAGCTGTTGCTGTGGAAGCTGAAGATGCTGAGGACTGAGCTCATGTCATCTACCAACAGTTCCCAGGATCTTTCCCAATTACCTAGCATGGACCTGTGTGTGAGGGGTGTGGTGACCCAGCCAGGCATGGGAGGGGTCTGGTGCCCAGCTGGGCATGGGAGTCTGTGACTCAGTCTGTACAATGGGTTTGAAGGGTCTGTGGGCCCTAGCCCTATTGATGCAACTGGCTACATTGGCAGGATTCTGACAATTGCCCTAGCAATACATTGGCCATGTCAGGAACTAAAGGGACTTATCTACAGCTCATCCAAAGTTGCTCATGGCTCATCTGCCTGTCTTGGCATAGCAGGTGGGAAGGTCTGTGCCACTGAACTATTCTGGTAAAGGACACCTGGGATCTCATTGATAAGCACAACATGTGCTTCTCTGTCCTTATCTGCTCTATAGCAGAATTTATTGATCATGAAGATTCTTTAGTTCAAATGGCCACAGTTTGGTCAAGATAATGTGAAATGGGAGGCCAGGAAATAGGTGGGGATAAGAATGGTCTCCCTGATTAAAACCCAGTTGTGTAGAACTCTGCAATCAACAGGCAATGCCTGGGAATCCATTGTCAGATTACATGTCCAGAGATGGTCATGACTAAAAAGTAAAGGGCCCCATCGGCTGAGAAATTGGTAAGTCGTGATGCTCAAGAATTACTTTGGAGCTGGCCACTTAGTTCAGTTGGTTAGAGCACAGCCTTGTAACACCAAGGTCAAGAGTTTGGTTCCCGATATTGGCCAGCTTCCCCACCAACAAAGAATTACTCTGTATATTATTGTACTCCCAGAACAGCCTCATAAGTTAATTCTAACTAATTAAGATTCTGAACATGGATTATCTGCATATTTCTGAGAGGGCATCAGGAGATTTTTGCATTACAAATATCAGGATGGATTTTGTCACATGTGCACGCACATGTGTGTTTTAACTTGGGATTGTCTAGGGAAAACCTGCATAACTGCTCACCGTACCTTCATGTTAGCTTCTTTTTCTCCTAGTTGGCCCTTACAATAAAGGTAAGGTTTGGCCTGACAACAGAGCATTTTCCCACCAAAATAAGAGGGGTACAATGTTAATGTGGCGTACAACTATATATTTATGCTATATAGCAGTTGGTGTGGTGGGAGGGGGCTTGGGAGAGTGATTGGCTACGCTAAATACTGAGGTTATGGTCTCTTCCATTTGCGCTACTATCCCAGTCCCCACCTGGGCTGGGGATGCCGGAGTTCACTGCCTTGGAAATGTCTTACCATAAGCCCACCTATGATGGACTCCCAGAGCTCTACAGGGAGTTGTGCTGGTTATGCAACATTTGCCTCTGTAGATCCATTCTCAACCCTTCTCAGCCCTGTCTTGTACCCCTGGACAGTGAAACTTTACTGACTGCATCTCCTGGGTTTCCTCACCCTTCCACTTCTGGTCAGGGTCAGTCAGTAGGAGGTCCCAGGAGGAAATCTGAGGGTAGGAGGAGAGAAGGATCAGGACAGCTGTGTTCTCACTCTCTCCCTCTTTCACTGTAGTTCTGAGCAGCTACATTCCTCCACCGAAGGCCACAGCTCTGGTCTGGCAACCCCTTTTCCACAATTACAACTCTCATCAGCTCTGGAAACATTTTTCCTTCACTTGCCCCTTCAGGCCTAGATGTCAAAATGACCTTCCAGTGTCCCGGGTTCTTGTATCTTTATACTGGCCTCTCCGACTTTACCCTTTATAAACAGTCCCTTCATTAAACTCTTTTTAGTATGCCATATTTTCCCTGCCAAGATTCTGACTATATGAGTACAAATAAAGTTATATGCCTATGGTTCCACATTCAATGAATATAATTTCTATTATTCTAGGTTTTTCTCTTAACTTTTTCTATTTATGTAGTTATCTACAACTTAAATTACCTAGCATGTAGGAGGGGCAGTGGGAAGCCAGAGGCTAGCCTGTTGGCACTGCCAGAGACAGTTAAAGCCAGTTCTAAGCAGATTGGCATGTGGCCCAAGAGTTTGGTTGAAAACATTTGAAAATAAATCTGAAACAAGTAAGTTTTACTTGGAAGTTTTAATTTACTTCCAGGTAAAGTATGGTCACATTGTAATAAATGTCATTCTAATGTGTTTATCTTATTTTTCCAACTCTATTGAGAACACTTTGAAACCATCAATATATACTGCACCTTTCTCTCTCTTATAAAAGTCAGCATATAGCAGGTTCTTTCAATGTTTATGAGATAGATGGACTCAAAATGGGTGAAAAATACAATTAATCAAATGTATTTATTGAATAGCAATAAATATGTAGAAACCTAGAACATACACCATAAAACCAAGGCAAATTCTCTCCTTCATATTTAAACAGAAGTAAAGTAAATGTAATGAATGCAACCAGACCAGAGGAAGAGGGGGTTAAAAGGACAAGATTATTTGTTCTGGAGAACAAGCAGGAAAAGGCAAGGGCAGGAGAGAAGGAAGACTACCAGGTTGGGTGTGTCTAAGGGGGCAGGGTATGATGTCATGAAATTAAATAGAAAACATTGAATTTTAAAAGCACAAAGGAAATAGGAAGCGTTTTTAAAAAATAATGATAGGTAATTACTTTCTTCTGAATCTTTAAGCATTTGATATTAAAATAGTAAATGCAGACTAAGGCAACATGGAAGCTTAGTTTAAGAGGATGCTGTGAAGATATAATAAATAAGTTAATGGCATATGAAATCCATAAGCTCTGGATTCTTTTCAGTAACAGCATTAGTATAAATGCAAGGTGTTATTTCATGTTGAATTTATAGATTATATATGTGACATATACTTTAATGGACACTCTCTGGAAATACAACTTAGGAGAGTTGAAAAGGCTGAGAAGGCAAAGATTTTAATCTATTATTACTCATCCTTTGTATCTCTTTATCTCTGACCATATTTACTAGGAAGTTGTAAAGATGACTGATACAGTATTTATCACATGTCTGAGGTCACTGACTGGATACTTTCACATAGAAAGCACAATACTGTACAAATATTACTTCCCTTCATTATAGAAAAGTCTGGGATAAACAAGCAGACTTTGTACCTTTCTTGTTAGACATTTCAGTTTGAGCCAACAGGTCTCAGGTCTGTGTAAAGTTAGCATATCCTCCAGCAAGACCATCCTCTTCTACATTTTAAATTAGGGGAAAGTGTCTTTTAATTTGCAATTCAAGTCCTTTTAACAAGGGCAAGTTAGAGTAAGGTGATATAATCATATACAGTGCCTAATAAACTGTGTGGAGGAGAATGTGTGTGTACTTCTAACTGGAACAGAGCCAGAGCAAGCAATTGGAGAGGAGCCAATGAAGCAGTGAGTGTGGCTGGAGGCTAGAAGGCTGCCTAAGTGACTCCTACAGGGAGTCACTCTCCTGGTGTGGGCACCAGTTTGTGAAGACTGGTCTTTAGTTTGGTAGACTTGAAAATCAACTCTGCTAGAATTCCAAGGTGATGGGTCTTCTTTAGACTGACTCACAAGAATTACAGTCATATATATCTCATGATAACCAGAAAAGAGGATCTTGAATATTATAACCACAAAGAAATGGTAAATGTTTAGGTGATAGATATGCTAATTATTCTGACTAGGTAATTATACAATATATGCATGTATTGAGACAACAAACTGCACCTTTTGAATATGTACAACAATGAAAAAATAATCAAATAAAAGCAAAAAAAAATAATTATAGTTACAGAACACTCTAAAAACCAGAATATAACAGTATTAGTTATGGTTCTCCAGAGAAACAGAACCAATAGGATATATATATAGACATATGAGAGGGGATTTATAAGGGGATTGGCTCATGCAGCTGTGGAGGCTGAGAAGTCCCACGATATGCCACCTGCAGGCTGGAGAACCAGGGGAGCTGGTAGTGTGGCTCAGTCCAAGTGCAAAGGAATGGGAACCAGGGGAACAAAAGGTGTAACTTTCAATTCCAAGCAAAGGCCTGGGAACCAGGAGGCTGCAGGTGCAAATCCCAGAGTCCAAACGAACACCAGAGAACCTGGAGTTCTGATGTCCAAGGGCAGAAGATGAAGGATAACCTAGCTCTCAGATGCTTTACCAGCTATCTGAGTATCCCTTAATACAGTCACATTGACACCTAAAATTAACCATCAAGATTAAAGTTGGTTAGTGAAGTCTATTCCTGTAGACCAGAGTCTATATCAATGATTGTGAAACAGGGAAGTGGACTGGGAGTGGGATGGTGGGGGATGACCCTCCTTATTGACAAAGAGTCTGAGTCTCTCTGGGTAAGCAATATTCTCCCTTCCCTTCTTGCCCCTCCCTCTCACCCAGCCCCAGACAGCCTTGTAATTCTGATAGTCCCTTCTGAGATGGCACGGTCCCTGATGAAAACTGCAGCTAATATTTCTTTAGGAAGGATGTAATTCACCTCAACTATACAGAAAAAAAGGTGAAGAATCATTACCTTAGGCTAAAAATTTCCAAATTTTTCTCCATATAAGAATTATCTTGGGAGAAGCCAAGGGCAGCCTCCTCTGCCCATGTGTAGGCAAGAAACAACACACCCAGGATCCTTAGGCAGAAGCCAAGGACAGCCCCTTTCACCCAGAAACAGGCAAGACAAAACCATTTCCTCACAGATGGCTCATGACAGCCACTGTCATGGCTGCCACAAATGTGGCTCAACGCCACAGCAATAGCTACAGCTACAGTGTAGGTGGCCTGCCAGACACTTGATTGCAGTGACACAAGTAGAGTCACCAGTGGAGACTGAAAAAAGAAGAGGAAGTCTCTCTCCTCAAAGCCCATTCCAGCATAATAGAAGAAGCAACTGCTCTACCACGCCTCTGCTTTATTTCTGACTTTAGTAATTTGTCTTCTCTTTTATTGTTGGTCAGTCTAGACAAAGGTTTGCAAACTTTGTTGATCTTTTTAAAGAATCAAAAAAAAAAAAAAAAAAACCACTATTAAGCAGTCTACAAAGCACCATCGATGTAAATATTTTAATCGAACATTAACTTTACATAATTATTTTAGGGTATAATAATCTTTATATATGTTGTATAACTTGTTAAATATGTAACTATCATTCATTTTCTTTGACATACTTTGTTATGGGAGATTGAAACCAAGTTCAAAACTTATTTCTTATTATGATCTAAGTTTTTTCCCTTACTTTATTTCTTTTCTGCATCTCCTCTGTTATGACAGTTTTGAATTTTCTAAATCAGATAGTGATGAACATTTTTGTTTTCAAGAACTCATCATAATACATTTCTATATTAAATAAAAAAAAAAAGAACATAAAGCTTTGGGGAAAAAAAAATCATCTCAGGCACTTGCTTAAAAGGGTGTCTGGAATCCGCCCCATGAAGATTCGATAAACTATAGGTGGGCCCCACATAATGATGACTCTTAAGTGGCAAATTTAGGCAATGCTGTTCCAGGCTAATCTTCCTGGGAGACAATCAAATCACTGTCAACATTCAGGCCTTTCAGGCCTCCTTTTCTTTGCTGCCCTTGAATTTGTGAAGTCAAATGACCACTATCCACTACCTCCAAGAGACAATCAGAAAATGTATCTGCTATTTCTTTTTGTTTGTTTGTTTGTTTTGTTTTGGTGGCTGGCCAGTATGAAGGGTACAGGGATCCCAACCCTTGACCTTGGTGTTAAACAAGAGAGCTAACCAGCCAGCCCTACCATTTTTCACATGGCCCCAACACTTAACCCTTTAAGGTAAAGTGAGGGTCATATAGTAAAAACAAACCAATCTTATACACAGTCTTATGCACAGTCAATCATACACACTGCAAAGAATAAAATTACAACAAATTTAGTTGAAGATCTCCATTGGTTTTATTGAGATTCTAGAATCAGGCAACACATTATTCCATAAACTAGAATAAGTGTTCCAATGAGCCGAGCAGAGGAGGTTGGTTTTATAGACAGAAAAAGGCTACAGAAAGCAGAAACAAAGAACAAAAAGTGAATTGGTCATTTCAAAGTTACTTTCCTTGTAAGGTGGGGACAGAAAGAATAGAAAAATAACATCACATTACTTAAGGCTATCTCTTTTGTGTAAGGATTAAAACAGAACTTCATTGTCATACCTATGGAAGACTTAAACTGGCCTGTTCAGGAAATTGGCTATTATCTTTCTCCTGACTTCTCTGAAGGTCAGACCACAGCCTAAGTGACATGGAACTTTTCAGTCTGGCCTTTGGGCAGGAATTTAGTCCAAAACAATGGACTCCTATAATTTTTATTTAACAACACAGAATCCTGAGGTTAGAACCAGCCCTTATTTCCAGTTCAAGCATATTTCAACCAACCAGATGCCCCTGAGTGATAGATGTTTGTACTCTTCTCTCTAGCCCAATCAGTTTACTCCCTAACCACGACTGCTCCATCCACAGTTGTCTGCTATCTCAGTAGACCCCATGGCTTCCTCTCTTGATCAGCAGAGTGTGGCCCTCCGACTTTCACCCCTATCAGCATCTTTCTACCTCTTCCACAAGAAATGCTGCTCAGGATTTTTCAACCTCTTTTCTCCTGCCCGTTCTCATAATATTTGTCATGATTGGTCATTTAGTTTCAAGTATATCTAAGCACAGCTGGTTGGGGCAAGTTGGTGGTCTTTGGATCCTGAGGGAGGAAAGGGGGAGGGGCAGGGGTATTCATAGCTGTTTGGTCTCTGAATGGAACAGCTAATGTAAAATGAGACCACTTGCACTGCTAAGATTATCCTCCCTTTGACATAACTCCTGAATTTTATTGTGCTAAATAAGTACGTCTCCATTCTAGGCTTGAACTACATTATATAAGACCTCCTTCTACCCTAGCTTCAGGAAAGGCTCTCAGCTCCAGAAAAGAGAGTGAGGGGGTGGGCTCAGGGAGAAAACCTCCCCTAGTACACTCACATGCCTATCCTATCTCCATACACTTGTTTCCATAATACTCTGTGATTTATTTCCCCTGATCTCTCCCACTCAAAACATGGAACATTGCTCCCTAACCATTTTTATATATCCTCTGAAATCACTACTGTATAATCACAAACTCTCCTATATACTTAATCCCTTCTCTAAATATTCCCTGTATTTTCTAGCCTTAATAGAAATCTGAGGACACCCTTTCTTTGTAGCCTGACAAGGATGACTAATTATCTTTTCGTATTTTACATACCCTAGAGTTGAAAGGAAAAGTCTGTGCCTTCTTTAATTTCTAGAGATACTCTAGACCATGATTATGCCAGGCTTTTGTGAATGCCCTGATCCTGAGGCATTCGTGTCTTCTGTACCATCCTCTTCCTCTCCTCAATACAACTCATTATTAATTGTTTTACAGTTTTCTTCTCTACCCCTAGTCTGGCCGTCATTCCAGGTAACTTCAGCATCGGTGGGAATGCTCTGCTTCCACTTGCACTGCTGTATTCTCCTCCTTTACTTAATCTATAGTGTTGGGTTCTCTCTCAGACCACTTCTCACTCTACTCTTTCTAGGCCATCTCATTTTTTCCCTATGGTTTCCATTATTATTATATGCTGGTTATTCTCAAATTTATGTCTCCAGTCCATGCCTCTTTTCAGAATTCCAGGCCAATAGCATCAGCTTCTCACTTGACACCTCCCATTTATACATCTCAAACTCACCTTCTTCACCCACAAACCTGCTGCTCTCTCAACATTCCCTGCCTTGGTAAAGGGCACCATCATCCACACAAGTGCTCAAACAAGCAAACAAAAAAAGTAGAAGTCATCTTTGGCTCCATCCCCATATCCAATTGATCTGCAAATCCTGTCCATTACACTTTGAATCTGTTCTACTTCCTCCTCCCATCACTGCTCTACTAACCCAGACCACTGCCATTTTGCACCTGGATCACTGCAGAGCAGCATATTGCTCTCCCTACGCCCTTCCCATCCCTCCAGTCCAGAAGGAACACGGCCAATAATTTTACCAAAATGTGGCACATGGCACCTTCCATTTACTTTTCTGAATACTCAAAACACTTTTATTTAATATAGAATATTTGTATGCATTGTGTAGTAGATAGTAACTATTAAGAAGATAGGCAAAGGGTTTTCATTAATAGAAAAATGTAAAATACTGCACTAAACTGCTTTCAAATTAAGACTTAGACTACTAGATTATATACTAATTAGGTTATAGAGAAACTAAATTCAACACACACAAACACATGCATGCATGTGCATGCATGTGCATGCACATACATACACACAAACACATTTTTTGGCATACGATGGAGCCACTGATAGGGAGATTGAGGAAAAAATATATGAGATACTGCTAAATTTTTAAAAATCAGAATAAGAATCTTATATTCGAAGGGTCTTTAAAAAGTTTGTGGAAAGAGTCATATTACCTTTTAATTCTATTTTTCAAGGAACTTTTTGAAATACCCTCATATGATGGTTATATTTTTTTCTTCATTTTCTAATTGCTCTATAATACGGTACCTTATATTTTTTGATAAAGTTTAAAATAAGTATGTTTTTAAAACTACAAAAGTTGGTTAAATCTCAGCCTCATAACCCCAAGGTCACAGGTTCATATCCCCATACCAGCCAGCGACCAAGAAAAAAACAAAAAAAAACCTAAAAAAGTAAGAGTATTGTTAATCAGAAGAGTTATATTAGTGTAGATGAAATTTAAGGAATGGTGGTCAAAAGTATGAATTTGGTAGCCAAAAGGTCCTGGTTTTATATCCAGACAATGCCATTTACCTGAGTATGATCTCCAATAAATGACAATCTCGCTTGTCTTTAGTTTCCTCTGATGTATTGGAGCGAATTATGAGTACCCACCCAAGAAGGTTGCTGAAAAGATTAAATGACAAAATAGGAAAAGCAATTTGAATAGTCCATGGCATACAATAAGCAGTCAATAAATGGTAAGTGCTTGCTTTTTGGGTGGGCCTGGCACAGGATGAATATCTGAAACCCCAAATCCAGACGTTAGCAAACTTAACCTCTTGTTGTTTTGAATGTTTTTATCTCCCCAATTAGAGAGACTCATTATGTTACCGTCTTCTAAATTCTAACGTTGCCTGCAGCAGTGTTTTTAGTTAGAAAAGTAATGTGGACTTTAGAAAATAGTCCAAAAATATAAGTCTCCCCCTCACACTATGCTCTCCTGTATCTCATTGCCAAGAGGTAATATATAGTTTAGCTATGAAATTTTTTTGGTGGAGAATAGTGTTTGTTTCATAAAAATGGTATATATATATTTTTTCTGTTCATATTTTTCACTTAACAAGGGCAGATTTCTATGTCAGAGCCTATGGAACTATTTTATCTTCTTTTTTTATTGGCTACATAGTATTTCATAAAATGGAGTTATTTCACTATTAGTTTGTTCTTTAAGGCTTATTCATTTGTTCATTCGTTTATTCACTCACTCAATGATTCAATGCCAGGCACTATGCTGGATCCTGGGAAAATTATGAATAAAGCTGCAATAAACATTCCCATGCAAAATTAACAAAATAAACTCTTTCTCATTGCTGAGACATATGTTTAGAAAGTATACATGGTGATTTTTATATATACAACCATGGGCACAAAGCAGGAACTCAATAAAAATTTGTTGATTCAGAGAACAAAACACAGAGGAAAGAGGTGAAGCTCTCTCTCGATCCACTGGAGCTGGGATACACTCTTCTCTCCTGTCTGTGGACATCAGAGCTTGAGACTCTTCAGCTTTTGGGTTCCAAAACTTACAACAAGGACAACATCAGCTTCCCTGGTTTTGAGGCCTTTGGACTTAGACTGAGCCACGCTACCAGCACCCAGTTTATAGATGGCCTATCACGGGACTTTTCTTCATAGTCACTTCTGCACCTTGGAATCATCAAAGACTTCATCCCCCCTGACTCGTTACACAGCTCAATCATCAACACCACCAGAATTCTTCCAATCCAGTCTTCCTGCAGCAGCCACACAGGCCTTCTGAAGATGTGATCCCACAAAGGCACCCAGAGAATATTTTGATCTTGAGAACTTTAAGATGGCGATGGGTCTGGAGCGGCCGTGCCAGGAGACAGCGCGACCCTGAGAAGTGTGCACTGTGATACCAGAGTACTATTTGCATTTCCAAGAGCAACAAAAAACGAATAAATCTTTGAACAACTAACCTACAACGACAAACAAGCAACTACAGGTTTGAGGTTTTAGGGCCATCACAAAAGAAGACTCCTGAGAGTGCCCAAGCCATGCTGCGGGTTCGAGCGAGCAGCCCGAGACAACAAAGGCCAAGTAAGCCAGCAGAAATGACACAGAAACCGAGTGGAAGGCGCCAGACCGGCCCAACTCTGTGAGCTCTGTGAGTCACCCCCAGTCCAGCCCCACTTGCAGGGCAGAAGCCCGACTGGTCCCCGCCCGCCTGGCTCCTGCCTACCACACCAGGCTAGGCGCCTGCAACAGAGCTGCCTCCATTTTCTCGGGTGGGGGTGGAGACGGCCAGCTCAGATCAGGCAGGCCAGCCATCTTTGCTTGGCATGGCTCCTCAACGTGCCACTTGCATACCTCGACGTGGGGCCCCCGGGGCCTGTGGACCGGCCTACAATCCCACTCTCCCCACGGATCTCTGACAGGGCTGGTAGCGTGGGGAGCCCCCGGCCAGTGTCGGGAGGGCAGGGAAGAAGAGCCCGCCCAGATCGTCTCTCCACCACACCCTGGGCTTCAGCCCCAGGCAAACTCCCTGTTTCCGGGAGGCAGATACCATCTCTGTGGGCCTCAGTTTGGAAGAACCCCTAACTGATTTCTGGTTGGGAGAGGGGAGCCTGGAGCGCTCTGGAGCTACATTGAAGCTGCCAGAGAGCTCTCCCAGAGGGCGCCCGGGTTGACCCGTGCTGGGGGGAGTCAAAGAGGAACTGTGTGCTGTGGGACCCTCCCCCGAGGAGTTCACACCCTGCAGTTGGAGAGACTAGACACCTGAAACTCTTCCTGGGCAGGGCGGGGCAGGGCACAGCTTTGATGTCTCAGCTGAAAGAAGAGGTTTGCAGAAGACACGCCTCAGCCCTGTTCTGAGCGCACAGAGTGGGGAGGGGTCCGACAAAAGGAGGTGGAGTCTCGGGAAAAAAAAATAATTACACACCCTGCGGGACCCCTTTGCAAGGCTCAACAGGCCCACCTAGTGCACACAGAGTGGGAAAACGCCCCAATAGCGAGGTGCAGAACACACATACC
>NW_007727488.1:0-345 GCF_000696425.1 Galeopterus variegatus | reverse complement strand
GGGCCATAATAATCATATACATTGTATATTGACAAAATAAAAATTAAAAAAATAAATAAATTTAAAAAAAAAAAAAAATAAATAAATAAATAAATAAATAAATAAAAAAAGAAAGCTCCCAACAAAGAAAAGCCCAGGACCAGATGGATTCACAGCAGAATTTTACCAAACATTCAAAGAGGAAATGACACCAATTCTTTACAAACTATTCCAAAAGACTGAAACAGACGCAAAGCTTACAAACTCATTCTACGAAGCAAACATCATCCTGATACCAAAACCAAGTAAAGATATAACTAAGAAAGAAAACTACAGGCCGATATCCTTGATGAATATAGATGCAAA
>NW_007727487.1:407465-407827 GCF_000696425.1 Galeopterus variegatus | reverse complement strand
AAAAAAACATAACACAATTTAAGAAAAGATTTGATAAAACTGAAGAAAATAATGAATACAAATGTCTTTTAAACATATAAAATGATGTCCAACTTCACTAAAAATAAGAGAAAAGAGAAATATCAACTACAATGAACTGTTTTGACTTATCAGATTAGCAAAGAGCACAAAATCTGATAACATGCTGCACTGGCAATGAAATAAATAAACTGGTAGGCTCACACATTGTTGGTATACAATTTGACAATATCTACATCTGTGCACATACCTATTATTTTTAGTTTTAGAATTTTATCCTATGGTTATCCTTACATAATTGAAAACTGAAGTATGTACATGGATATAGATGGAACCTTTTTTTT
>NW_007727487.1:404040-404284 GCF_000696425.1 Galeopterus variegatus | reverse complement strand
TGAGTTTAGGGGAACATTCAGTCTACATCAGTGTGAGTGTGTGCATGTGTGTTTCTAAAAAGAAACTATTTTTTGTTTTTGTTTTTATTTTGCAGTTTACTTCAAATATACAGAAATGTTTAAATGAATATATCACTCTCCAAAATTTTGGACTTTGTACTATTCATATGCTTCAACTATTGTTTTAAATCAAAATATGTAACATGAAAGTATATTGTAAGTTTTAGAAGATAAAGAATTGTTT
>NW_007727487.1:395992-402744 GCF_000696425.1 Galeopterus variegatus | reverse complement strand
AACCCCTTGGTTGTGTGAGTGAGAATCTGGGGACATGGGATCTGGAAAACCAAAGCAACAAAAGATATCTGCTACAGAAAGGATTCTGGGAAGATGACAGAGTAGGAATCATCAGGAATCTCTTCATCCAGACAAGAATTCCACTGGCAGAATATGTCTGATGTAACTATTTTGTAACTGTGGAGTCTATTGAAGGCTGGCAGCTTCCAGGGAAAGGTTTATTTCAGTCAACTTCATCTAACAAAGCAGCAGCAGCTACCCATTTCCCACCCCTTGCCATATGGCAGGCATTTGTGCATGTGTTCCTGGAATAACTTGAAAATACCTGGACGTACCCTAGCAGGCAAAAAGAACCCTGTCTTCCCAATATTGGGTATTTTTGCTCTAATTGTTAATTGTTGCTTATGATCTCAGAGGTGGAGGCAAAGAGGCAGGCAGCCACTCTTGGCACAACCCTTGCCATTGTTGCCAGCTCCTCACCCTCTAGTTGATGTAACTCCATGGGATTTCAAGGGCCAGTGCTTCTACTCCCTTCATTTTTCTTGTTTTCCCCTTTTGGGAGCAAAACACTGAAAATTAGGACATTAAAAAACAATTACATATATGGGGAAAACTTAAAAATTACCACACATGCTTAGGGAGAGACTCAGAAAAGTCCTGAGAAGACCTTAATTATATACCCCAGTCTATTTTTTTCAGCACAGAGACAGCTACAACAATCAAAACAATAAACAAAAGCAATAATAACATAAAATAGCAAACCCTGGGGAAAAGGAATAATCTGATGTTCATAATTATCATATTATTACTTTCAAATATTTAGTTTAAAAAAAAATCCCAAAGTATGCAAAAATACAGAAAAGCATGGCCATTCAAAGGAAAAAGAATAAATCAACAGAAGCTGTCTCTGAAAAATATCTGATGGCAGATCACCTTGAAAAACACTTTAAAATATCTGTCATAAAAATTCTCAAAGAACTAATGGGAGATGTGGAGAAAGTCAATAAAATGGTGTGTAAATAAAATGAAAATATTAATGAAGGGATAGAAAACCTAAAAAGGAACCAAAACAAACAAATAAACACCCCCCCGCCCCGAAAAAAACTGGAACTGAAAAATACAACTGAAATAAGAAATTCACTAGAGAAATTTAAAGGTGTATTTGAGCAGGAAGAAGAAAGAGTCAGAAAATTCAAAATAGGACAATGGAAATTATAAAATTCTCTTCTGAGATAAAGGCAGAAAAAAGGATTACAGACAAATGAACAGAGCCTAAAGGACCTGTTGGATACCATCAAACAACCAACATACATACTGTGGGAGTCTCAGAAGGAGAAGAGAGAGAAAGAATGGATAAAGAGAATATTTGAAGAAATAATGGCTAAAAATATCTCAAATTTGATGTAAGATAGGAATATATACATTCAACAAGCTCAATAAACTACAAGATAAATTTAAAGAAACTCACACTGACATTCTTTTTAATCAAACCTGAAAAGTTTTGAATATTGAAGAGAGACACACTTATCTCATCTCATAGAAAAGATCTTTGATAAATGTCAGGGTGCTCTTGGTCAGCCAGGGCCGGGCTCTGGATTTCCCTGGCTGTGGCCACTGAGTGATCCCCAGCAGACTCCCTATCCCCCCGCAGGCAGGACCAGATAAGTTGCCCTCTGCAGCCTAAGCCAAAGAAGGATCCCCAAAGGTGGGTGAGTGCACCACCCACCTATTCAGCCAGCAAAGGAACACTCAGACACAGCGGGGATTCCATCAAGCAGTTCCGTTTATTGTCTTTTAAGCACTTGTATTTATATCTAAGCAAGTGGGGATTTCCACACTGAGAGCCAATCAGTGGAAAGGTCACATGTGCATGCACCTTACTTTCCTATGCTTAGCCTACAGATCATGCACTGATCATGAGCGCGGAAAAGCGCAACTACCAATAAAACTTTTTGCAGAACTAAAAGTGACACTCCCCCTTTGCTTCCTCTAGGCACCATCTTGTGTGGACCATGCCAGTGGGGAACTTAAACAGCCACCATCTGGTGTGGCCTCCTTTTCACCCTGTCGGGCCTTAAAAACTAACACCACCTTAAGTGACATTACAAGCAGCGCCATTATTGGCCCACAAGAAACGTGGCAGACTAAGATAGCGCCCAGAGGAAGTAGGATGGGTGTGTCTGCGGGAACCTTGCCTTAGCCCTTATTGGCCAAATACACACTTCCACACTCGTGAACACTGCGTGATTGCAACAGCTAGGCATTGAGACAGGATGCATGCTCTTGTAAACTTTAAGCTGATTGGAGGATATAAAAAACCTCCCTTCCCCATTTGCCTTTAAAAGCAAGTGCGTGTGTGATAATAAACGGAACTGCTTGACAGAACCACCACCGCATCTGAATGTACTTTTACGGGCTAGTTGGGGCCGGCGGCTATGCTCACCTCTCTTCACGGCTCTCTTCCTCCGTCTCCTCCCAACAGGGACCAGAGGGAAAGAGACATCTGGGGAATTCGCTCACCCACCAAGGGAGAGACTGATGAGGCTAGGGCTGTTCGGGTTGGCTGGGGAAGACCCGACATCATTCTAGCAATTGCTATAGCAAGTGGAGCGGTTGCAGCCCAACAGATAAGATTATAAGAAGATATCTTATCAGTAACTTTGTCCAGAAGGCAATAGGCCAATTTATTCAGCATGCTAAAAGAGAAAACTGTCCACCAATAATCTCTTACATCTGCAAAGTTTGTTCTTCAAAAGTGAGAGATAGATATAATCCCAGATTTTAAAAAGCTGAGGGAGTATGTTTTTACTAGACCTGCTCTGCAAGAAATACTCAAAGGACTCACACAAGAAGAAATTGAAAGACATTACACAGCAACTCGAAGCTGTATGAAGAAATAAAGATCACAGTAAAGATAAATACATGAGCAATTATAAAAGATAGTAATAGTGTGAAAATGGTTTTTAACCATACTTCTAGTTTTCTACATAATTTGGTAAACTAATACATTTTTTTTAAAAAAAAGATTACTCTAAAATCCAGCATTATTAAAACTTTTATTTGTAACTCCACAATTTGTATTTTACATAATTTAAGAGACTAATGCATTTAAAATAATTTTTAGTTTATGTTTTTGGGTACCCACTGTATAAAAATTTAATTTTGTGACATCAGCAACCAAAAAGGGTAGGACCAGAGCTGCAATGAGCAGTTTTTGTATGTTATTGAAGTTAAGCTGGTGTAAATTTAAATTAGAGTGTTGTATCTTTAGGATTCCAAATATAAGCCCAATAGTAACCACACAGAAAATAGCTATAGAATATATAGAAAAGAAAATTATAAAGGAATTTAAACATTTCCCTACAAAATAAAAATCAACTGAACATAGATGGACACAGTGATACACAAAATGAAAGACAAAAGTAGCTATAAGGTATATATACAATAAATGGCAAAATGTCAGAAGTAAGTCTTTTCTTATCAGTAAATTACTTTAAATCTTAATGGATAAACTCTCCAAGCAAAAGCCGTAGATTGGCTGAAGGGATAAAATGCACATTTCAATTATATGCTTCTACTAGGGACTAACTTCAGATCCAAAGAAACAATTAGTTTGAAAGTGAAAGCATAGAAAATATATTCTATGCAAATAGTAAACACAAGATAGTGGGATTGACTATAATGATATCAAGCAAAATATACTTTAAATAAGAAAATGTTACAAGAGACAAAGATAGACATTTATCATTTATTAATAAAAGGTTCAACATAGCAAGAAGATATAATAATTATAAAAATTTACACACACAATAACAGACTGTTGAAATATATAAAACAAAAGCTGACAGAATTAAAGGCAGACATAGTTCTATTATAATAATACTGAACTTTATTACTTCAATTTTAATAGTGGATAGAACAACCAGGGTAGAAAAACCAGTCAGAAGACAGTTAATGAAACAGAGAACATAACATAGTAAACAAACAAGATATAACAGGCATATACAGAGTAATATGCCCACCAACATCAGCATATACATTCTCCTCAAATGAACATGGGACATTTTCCAGGAGAGACCACATGTTAGGCCACAAATTAAGTTTTAGTATATATAAAAATATAGAGATCATACAAAGTATCCTCTCTAAATACGAGGGAATGAAGTTGGAAATCCATAACAGAAATAAAACTAAAAAAATTTACAAATTTGTAGAAATTAAAAAATGCACTCAAACAACACATTCTTAACACACACGTTCTTAAACAACTCTCTAACAACAAATGGTTAAAAAAGGAAATCACAAAAGAAACTAGAAAATACTTAGATATTGATGAAAATGAAAACACAACCTACCAAATCTTATGGGACGCAGTGAAAACAGTGCTAAGTGGGTAATATATAAATGTTTCCATTAAGAAACAAACAAATTCCAAATCAATAGTCTATCATTAAAATTTAAGGAACTTAAAGAACAAGCTAAGCCCAAGTTAGCAGAAAGGAAATAACAAAGAATAGAGCAGATATAAATAAAATAGAGATAAGCAACAAAAAATCAATAACAACAAAAACATCAATGAAACCAAAAGTTGGTTTTCAAAAAGATAAAAATTGACCATTTACCTAGCTTAATTAACAAAAAAGAGAGAAGATTCAAATTACTACAAGCAACAATAAAAGTGAAGGCATTGTTACCAATTCTACAGAAATTTAAAAAAAATTCTAAGAGGACTATGAACAAGTATACACCAACAAATTGGATAACCTAGTCAAAATAAAAAAAATCCTAGAAACTAATGACCTAATAAGACCAAATCAAGAGAAATATAAAATCTGACTGTATTTATAACTAGTAAGAAGGTTGAATTAGTATCAAAAATTTCCCTGGATCTGATGGCTTTACTGATGAATTATATGACACATTTAAAGAAGAATTAACCAAGACCTTTTCAGGCATTTCAAACAGTTAAAGAGGGAACACTTTTTAACCCATTCTATTAGGCCATCATCTATTAATCCCACACCAAAACCAGACAAAGACACTAGAAGGAAGCCACAGAGCAATATTCCTTATAAAGATTGATGCAAAATCCTCCACAAAATCTCAGCAAACCAAATTCTGCAGCAAATTAAACAGATTATACACCATGATCAAGTGAGATTTGTTCTTGGAATGTAAAGATGTTTCCAAATACAAAAATTAATCTGTGTAATATATCACTTTAACAGAGTGAAGGGGAAAAATGCATACTCTTCTCAATTAATGGAGAGAAAATATTTGACAAAATTCAACACATTTTCATGCTCAACAAATTAAAAATAAAACACCAATAAAAGTCATATATGAAAAACCTACAGAAAGCATCATACTCAATGTAAAAAACTGAAAGGTTTTTCTCAAAGATCAGTAACAGGACAAGGTTGCCCATTTTAACCACTTCTATTCAACATAGTACTGGAAGTTTTAGCCAGAACAATTAGGGGAAAAAAACAAAAAAGCATCCCAATTGGGAGGAAGAAGTAAAAGTATCTCTATTCCCTGATGATATAACCTTATATGTAGAAAACCCTAACAAATTCACAAAAAATATTATTAGAACTAACAGACAAATTTAGCAATGCAGTAGTATACAGAGTCAGCACATGAAAATCAGTAGCATTTCTGTAAACTAATTATAAACACTCCAAAACCAAAATTAGAACTCTGCAGTGTACCCGTCCAGTCCTGGGCTTTTTTTGTTGGGAGCATTCGGATACCAGCTTCAATCTCACTGCAGAGTTCTACCAAATCTTCAAAGATGAACTGATACCAATCTCTACAAACTGTTCCAAAAGATAGAAACAGAGGCAATTCTCCCAAACTCATTCTATGAGGCAAATATCACCCTGATACCAAAACCAGACAAAGATGCATCAAAAATAGAAAACTACAGGCCAATATCCTTGATGAATATAGATGCAAAAATCTTCAATAAAATACTAGCTGACAGAATACAGCAACACATACAGAAAATTACACAACATGATCAAATGTGATTCATCCCAGGGATGCAAGTTTGGTTAAACATAAGCAAATCAATAAATGTAATACATCACGTTATTAAAAGCAAAGACAAAAACTACATGATGATCTCTATTGATGCTGAAAAGGCATTTGACAAAATTAAACATCCTTTCATGGTAAAGACTCTCTACAAGTTAGGCATAGACAGAAAGTATCTCAACATAGTTAAAGTCAGATATGATAAACCCACTGCCAATATTATCCTGAATGGGAAAAAGCTGAAAGCTTTTCCCTTAAAAACAGGAACTAAACAAGGATGCCCACTCTCACCACTCCTATTCAACGTAGTGTTGGAAGTACTAGCCAGAGCAATCAGAGAAGAGAAGGAAATAAAGGGCATCCAGATTGGAAAAGATGAAGTCAAACTGTCCCTGTTTGCAGATGATATGATCCTATATATTGAACAGCATAAAGCTTCTATAAAAAACACTCCTGGAGTTGATAAACTATTTTGGCAAAGTTGCAGGGTACAAAATCGACACACAAGAATCAGTAGCATTTCTATTTTCCAATCATGAACATGCAAAAAAAGAAATCAAGAGAGCTAGCCCATTTACAGTAGCCACCAAAAAAGTAAAATATTTAGGAATAAAGCTGACCAAGGATGTGGAAAATCTCTACGAAGAGAACTGCAAACCACTGTTGAGAGAAATTAAAGAGGACACAAGAAGATGGAAAGATATCCCATA
>NW_007727487.1:392825-394992 GCF_000696425.1 Galeopterus variegatus | reverse complement strand
ATATACAAGGAACTCAAACAACTTTACAACAAAAAAACAAATAACCCAATTAACAAATGGGAAAAGGAGTTAAACAGACATTTATCAAAGGCAGATATATGAATGGCCAACAGACACATGAAAAAGTGCTCAGTATCACTGAACATCTGGGAAAAAGACACATGAAAAACTGCTCAACATCACTCAGCATTCAGGATATGCAAATCAAAACCACTCTGAGATACCATCTCACTCCAGTTAGGATAGCTAACATCCAAAAGACAGAACAATAAGTGCTGGCAAGGTTGTGGAGAAAAAGGAACACTGATTCACTGTTGGTGGGGCTGCAAAATTGTGCAGCCTTTATGGAAAATGGTATGGAGGTTCCTCAAACAATTGTGAATAGATCCACCATATGACCCAGTGATCCCACTGCTGGGAATATACCCAGAGGAATGGAAATCATCATGAGAAAGGGATACCTGTATTCCAATGTTTACTGCAGCTCTATATACAATAGCTAAGAGCTGGAACCAGCCCAAATGTCCATCATCTGATGAGTGAATAAGAAAACTGTGGTACATCTACACAATAGAATACTACTGTGCTATAAAAAAGAATGAAATACTACCATTCACAACAACGTGGATGGACTTAGAGAAAATTATATTAAGGGAAATGAGTCAGGCACAGAAAAAGAAATACCAAATGTTCTCACTTATTTGTGGGAGCTAAAAATTAATAAATAAATAAACACACAAACAAATAAAGGGTGGGGGTGAAGAAGATAGAATAACCACAAAAATTCCTTGAGCTATTTAAGCCAAGTGCACAGAAACGATGTGTGAGGAGGGGAGAGGGTGGAGAGGAATGGGTAAAGGGGCATGAAAATCAAGTACAATGTATTCTGAGAAGTAAAATAAGATAAAATTAAATTACAAAAATAATAATAATAGTAAAATAATGTAAAAATTCTGTTTGCAATATCATCAAAAAGAATAATATAATTAGAAATTAACCAAGGAAGTGGAAGTCTTGTACTATAAAAAAACTAAAAAATGGGTGCATGGAGCAAGATGGCTGATGGAATCATCTCACCCACAAAGACAGAAAATACTTCAAATATGCAACTGCTCTTGGATGAAAACATCTAAAGGACAGAGCTGGACAACATTAAAGGAACAGCAGAGATGCTGGTGAGCACAGAAACTCAGGACAGCCACATAAAGGGAGAAAATTGTTGGCCTCCACCACTCCATCCCCTAACTTGGAGCAACAAGGACCCTATTAAATTTTGCTTGCAGCAGAGAGGTGAGTGAGCATGCAATGCAGGCCTGCAGCCCAAACCACAGGAGAATTGCACTGCCTTTGTGGGTTATGCCCAGTGTAGGGAGTTCCTGGGAGCCCACACAACTATATCAATCTACAGAAGGAGTTTACACTGAGCTGCCCCACCCAATGGGTCCCAAGCTGTGGCAGCAGTGGCTGCTTTGGGATTGGACCCAAAACCTGAGCACGTTTTTCTTTTGGGTCAAATAGCCTTGGTAGTTTCACAGACCTGAGGCCTTATAGCCATGCCAGGTCAACTGCACCTGAGTCCTCATGACATTCTGTGCCCCAAGAATAACTGGTCCAGTGCAGAAATGGGGCCACACTCAGGACAGAGGAGGTTGGTGCATGCACTTTTTGGAACCAGAAGACCAGTTCATCAGGGCCTTTGTTTATTGCTGGTGGCCGTGTTCTATTTGGTGAAGTGCCCTTGCAATTCTCAGAGCTATGGTGAGTCATTTTGTGGTCCAGTGAACAGGCATAGACCCATGCACCCCAGTTGGGAGACAGTGGAGTCCCCAAATGCCTCTCTAGCGGGGGCCCAGACCCACACCTATAGCTCCAGTGAGCCCACCCAGGGCTGCCCACCCCTGCAAAGGAGCTGCAAAGAAATCAAAAAAGTCTCTTCAGGGCACGGGGATGTACACTCTCTGGAGCCTATAAGCCAACTTCTCAGGGCCTACTACCACTGCTGGTGGCCCAACCCTCTTTGGTGAAGCAACCTTGCAACTCTCACAGTTGACCTAAGTTGTGGGGGTGCACCTGGGGTCCTCCCGCAGACCCAGAAGGAGAAGGAGCTGACAGGATTACCCCTGGTGTTGGGACCGAGGGATCTCAGGGAAAAGTGAGCCTGCTGCCC
>NW_007727487.1:391361-392764 GCF_000696425.1 Galeopterus variegatus | reverse complement strand
AGGGTTCATGAGTGTGGAAATACTGGAGGACCAATAAAAACCTTTTGGAGCTATCTTGGGTTACGCCTCCCCTACTTCCCACAGGCGCCACCTTCATCCTCCATCCATAGGCACCATGTGGCTCACAGGTAATGTTTGCTCCTAAAATGGGCCTAACACTAAGTCACTACTTGGCTTAAGCAGACACACACAGTCCTACATACCCCAACAGGGAGATTGTGTAGGCCCAGAAATTAACCCACATATTTATATCCAACTGATTTTTAACAAAGGCACCAAGAACATATATTGGGAAAGAACAGTCTCTTCAATAAATGATGCTGAGAAAACTTAAGATCCATGTGTAGAAGAATGAAAATAGACCCTTATCTCTTGCCATATACCAAAGTCAACTCAAAATGGATTACAGGCTTAACTATATAAGTGTAAAGTATAAAAATCCTAGTAAAAAACACTGGGCAAATGCTTCAAGATGTAGGACTGGGCAAATGTTTTATCAAAATACGAAAAAGCTTCTAGTATTTTTAGCATTTAATCAAAATACTAAAAAGCTTCTGCACAGCAAAGGAGACAATCAATAGAGCAAAAAACAACCTACATAATGGGATAAAATATTTGCAAACTATGCATCTGACCAAGGATTACTATCCAGAATATACAAGGTACTCAACTTAATAATAATAATAAAAATCCAATTAAAAATGGGCAAAGGAGCTGAATAGTCATTTTTTTGAAAGAAGATATACAAATGGCTAACAGGCATATGAAAAAATGGTCAACATTGCTAATTATCAGAGAAATGAATATCAAAATAACATTGAATTTTCATCTCATCATAGTTAGACTGGCTATTATCAAAAACACAGGAAAAAAATGCTGAAAGTACATGAAGAAAAGGGAACTCTTACACACTGTTGATGGGATTTTAAATTAGAACAGCTATTGTGGAAAACAGTACGAAGTCTTCCCAAACAACTATAAATAGAACCACCATATGATCCAGCAATGCCACTACTGAGTGTAAACCCAAAGGAATGGAAATCATCATATTGAAAGGATACCTGCACTCCTATGTTATTGAAGTTCTGTTCACAAAAGCCAAGATATGGAACCAACCTAAATGTCTATCAATGGATGATTGGATAAAGAAAATGCATTGTATATACAAAATGGAATACTACTCAGCCAAAAAAAAAAAAAAAATGAAATTCTGCCATTTGCAGCAACATGGATAAGCTTGGAGAAAATTATGCTAAGTGAAATAAACCAGGCACAGAAATACCACATTTTCTCATTCATAAGTTGATGCTTAAGAGAGAGGGAGGGAGGGGGAGAGAGAGAGGGAGAAAGAGAAAGAAAGAAAGAAAGAAAGAAAGAAAGAAAGAAAGAAAGAAAGAAAGAAA
>NW_007727487.1:384848-390678 GCF_000696425.1 Galeopterus variegatus | reverse complement strand
AAAGAAAAGAAAGAAGAAAGAATAATAGTTGAACTATCAGAAGGAGAGAGCAGAACTGTGGTTACTAGAGTTGAGGAAAGAGAAAGGGGAGAATAGTGAGAGGTAGGTTAATGTACAAATAACAGCTACATAGGAAAAATAATTTCTATGTGTGTACAAACTAGCTAGGCAATTTACCATATATTATCCAATGGCTAGAAGAGAGAAGATCCAATGCCCTTATCACAAAGAAATGATTGTTTCAGAATCATGAACATGCTAATTACCATGATTTGATCATCATACATTGTATTCATGTATTTATATTCAAATCTTGTATCCAACAAATAAGTATAATTAATATGTTTCAAAAAAATAAAACAAAATCTATAAAACATTGATGAAAGAAATTTTTTTAGAAAACATAAATAAATGAAAGCACATCCTACATTCATGGATTAGAAGTGTTAATATTTTTAATATCTCAGCTCTACCCAAGGAGCTCTATGTGACAAGGAACAGAGTGTAGCCTCTCAGCAACGAGGATGGCATCCAGGTGATAGTCATCTAGAAACCAAGATTCTCAGTGTTACGGCTGCAAGGAAGTAAATTCTGCTAACGATGAGTGAGATTGAAAGTGGATCCTTCCCCAGCCAAGCCATCAGATGAGAACATAGCCCCTGCCAATCAATGCCTCAATGATAGCCTTGCAGAGGAACCAGCTAAGCTATGCCAAGACTCCTAACACAGAAACTGTGAGGTAGTATGTGTATGTTGTTTGAAGCCAGTTTTGGTTATTTATTTCACAGCAACAGATGACTAAGAAACAACATGAATGAGAGTACTTCAAAAAATTTTTGAAAAAATAGAATTGAAAATAATTTGGATCTTTCCATGGTGTTTTGAAATACCCTTGCACTCTTCCAATACTTGTGTATGAGAGTCCCTGATGTTCCACAACCTCTCCAACATTTGGTATGGTTATATTTTTATTTGTTTTTTGGTGAATATGTAATGCTTTTAATGCATCCATTTTTAATTTCTGAAATTATTAAGTTGATTAATTAATTATAAATATAATTAATATATTGACCATTTGAATTTTCCCTTTCTTAAGTATCTTTTTAAGTGTTTGTACCATTTCTGCTGAGCTGTTTGTCTCTTTGCTATTGACCAACTATAGTTCTTTGTAATGCTGTTATTGTTCTTTATTAGATACATGTGATGCAAACATTATTTTCTATATGATAGCTTATATTTTCACTCTATGGTGTTTTTGATGAAGGAAGGTTTTAATTTTAATCAAGTTACATTTTTTATTAGTCTCATTCTTTATGGTTAGTTATTTTGTGCTTTGAATAAGAAATTATTCCTTAACCTGAGGTAATGAAGATATTCTCTTTAGGTGCTTTTAAGCCATAAGTATTTATCTTCCTTTCAGCCCTACTTATCAATACGTGTTAACCATGTCCAAACGTATTGTTTGTGAAATGAAGGTATAATAAAATATTTAAGATGCAATAAAATAATATGAAAATATGGACAGATATAATAAATACGTTTTTTCTTTTCATGAGGACAAGCTACACAATCATGTTCAGTCTACATGTAAGTTTTTGCCTTAACTCTTAATGGAAAAACATTGTTGAGTGTATGTACTGGAGAGAGAATTTGTTTGGTTGTGCAATTCAGTATTTAATGCAAAACAAATTAATAAAAATATTTACTTAATCCAAAATTTATGTTGCTGCCTTTTAAACAATTATAAGAGATTATATTTCATTCTTAAAGACACATGACACAAGATAGGAGAAATCAGTCAAAATTTGTAAATAATCACGATTGAATTGAATGTTTCAGAAATTACTTCTTATATAAGAAAAAGTATTATAGCACAGCATATGACAGGAACTTCAAAGGGTCTGAAATTATATCCTATCTGCTATCTAATAGGCAAGTTACCCTGCCACACTCTCATGGATGCTAGCAGAGGACATGAGACTCCTGGAAAGAGACAAAGGACTTTATTACTCATGGCACTACCAGTGGTCAGTGTATGAACACTTTCTTGCACCAGTGCCTTGAGCCTCAGTACTCACAAGATGACATGAAGAGAGCGAGGCAGCAACTGCACATGTAGTTTGTAGCACTGCATGAGAAGAGCAATGGGCTTAGGGAACCTGAATTCTAAGTAGTGAGATACAAGCATGCCTGTTCCTTTGTGAGAGGGAGAGGGAGATGTTGTTTCTATTTTTCAAGTCTGTTTATTGTACAAACATCCTTACAAAAGTAATTTAAAACAAAGATAATAAGTCCCTGTGCTCCTAGGAGGTGCAGAAATGACAGACCCTTGGAACACTGTCTCCCAACATTTTATAGAACATAGAATCTTTTACTTGCCAACTCTGTGACCTTGAATAATTTTATTAATATCTCTAAGTCTGTGTTTTGTCATTTCTAAACTAGTAATAATCACAGTCCCACGGAGTAGTTGTGAAGATTATATGGGGTTCTACAATCAATACAAAGGCAGAAAAGAATGTTTGACACAGAGGAAGCACTCAACAATGTATATCTAGTATTATTACTAGACCTAGAAAAATAGCTGCTGTATGCTGTGAGGTAATTGGGTTTAGCCTCCAGGGCCTGAGTTTGAGAGAAACTCAGAGCTTCCAATCCAGGCAATTTTCAAAGGCCAAAAAAAAAAAAAATTCAAAATTACTCTTTCTAAAGGAGTAGTTTGAAATGAGCACCATTGGAAAGTGTGGGGAAAATGAGACAGAAACCATGGCGTGAAAAGAAGATGCTAGAGTGATATGAGTCAATCAACCGCATTATTGCACTTAACAAAATGAAAAGGTCAAAAGAAGGAAATGTGAATAAATGTAGGACTAGACTAACTGAGGAAACATTATATAAGAGCAGATCATCAAAAAGTGATTAATGGAAGACTGTATATTGAAAAATCTAGAATAAATTCAGAAATTATCTTTGATAATTCATAACAACTGTCTTCTCTGGCATCTTTCATATATGTAATTTTGTCTTATTCTATTTGGGGGCACTTNCAAAAAAAAAAAAAAAAAAAAAAAAAAAAAAAAGTCAAAATTACTCTTTCTAAATGAGTAGTTTGAAATGAGCACCATTGGAAAGTGGGGGGAAAATGAGACAGAAACCATGGCGTGAAAAGAAGACGCTAGAGTGATATGAGTCAATCAACTGCATTATTGCACTTAACCAAATGAAAAGGTCAAAAGAAGGAAATGTGAATAAATGTAGGACTCATTATACAAGAGCAGATCATCAAAAAGTGATTAATGGAAGACTGTATATTGAAAATCAAGAATAAATTCAGAAATTATCTTTGATAATTCATAATAACTGTCTTCTCTGGCATCTTTCATATATGTAATTTTGTCTTATTCTATTTGGGGGCACTTAGGATTTTTGTCCTGGACTACAACTTGTTACTAATCACCACTTTTACCTACAGATAAAGGAGGAAACATCAAGGAGAATTCATGGCTGAGTAGCATGTATTTCTCCAGAGCAAAAGTAGTTTGAGTACCAGAAATCTTTTACCTCTAAAATATTCCAAGGAGTAGATAGCTGGTATCAAATAATTTCATTCTAATTTGAGTAGGCATAATCTGATTTTCACATTGGAGAACTGCAATTATCCTTTATTCTCTGGAGTGGATAAGAAAACTGTAAGTGAATCTGTGAGTTACTTCAATCTTTTCCTTGTGTAATGATCTGACTTCATGTATCTCTCAAATGTTTCAGTACCTTAGCCTTTCCTCAATATAATTTCAGGTTTGAGTAGAGAATCTGCAATTAGTCATCTTACTCGTAAATTGAATTAAAGTCCTAGCTGTGTTCCAAGAACTGAACTTAGTATTTCATATATTTTAGCTCATCTAACAAAACTATTTTTACAAAATAATTTTATTTTCCACAGGAATGAATGAAAAAGCTCTAGGTCACAATAGCAAAGCAAAGCCATGTTTGCCTGACTCCAAGGTTCATAATCTTGTCTGTACAGTATGAGTGGCTGCTCAGGAATGGCTAGTAAATAGCCTTGTCATGGTCAATCTTTTTCCATACATCATGAAGTTGATGGTAACACAGAAGTGAAGGCAACTCACATGCTAATCACTGTGAGATTTTGCTGTTAGTGCGGGATGACCCCACCTCTTGAACCTCTTGACACCTTTGAGTTTTCGGTGGTGGCAGCCTGTAAAGGTTTCCTATTGACTTCCAGATGCCTAGCCTTCAATTCTTCATCTGGCAAAACTACTAGTTTGTAGTTACTGTATTTGGTTATTTTATCTTCAGTCTCTTCTGAAATAAAACCGTTTTTAATTTTCAAGAAAAAAGTTACTATATGCCACTCATTTAAAACACTTTTAAATATTTATAATTTATATTTACTGCATTGATCTTCCACTGCATCATCATGCACACAACAAGCAGGTGAATTGTCGGAAGTTTTCAACTTTTAAATAGACTCACTCTTTAGAGGATATAGAAAGGCCACATATACAGAAGTTTGTACTTCACACCTACATGCTTGGTCTCATCAGGAAGTACCATGAGCTTTGTGAGAGCAGATCTTATATTTTATACCTTCTGTATAGCCTCCCAAGGTCTGACACTGTTTGTGTAATTGCAGGCGTTAATAAAACTCGTGTTGCATTGATATTTAAAAACAAACTATTCTAATATATCTGAGCCTTCCCACAAAATAACAAGTAATACATGAAATGCTGTCATTGAACTATACTGCTTACAAGGAACAGATGAAGAAAAGAAATGAGAAATTTGAAAGAAAATGGTACCTTTTTCTTTTTCTAGTTTTTTTATATGTTCCATACAGCCGCTCATTCATTTCTTAAACATTACATGTATCATATTAGAATTATGATTGGGATTCACAGGTATAAAGTATTGCTATAAAACTGAAATGCTGTGGTTTAAAAAATAAAAGTGTGATTTTATTCAAGTACTTTTAAATCTACTTCCTTACTAACTTTAGAAGCATAAGTATGTTAAACTGAGGTTTATAGTTTTAAATTAATCATGTAGGAGAGGAAAAGATGTGTGAAAGTGATGACATAAATTGACAATTTACTCAAAAAATGAATAACTTGAAGTGCTCAAGGACTTGGAGTAGTAGAGATCATAAAGAACTATAAAATAGTTGTAAAGATTTGTTGCACTTTGCTTCACAATGCTTACATAAAACTGATTCTTTTCATATATTCTCAAATCCTCAACCCTGTCCCATATTTCCTTTATGTGTTTCATTTTTCCTGTTCTTTTTTGTTTTCACTCTTCTCATTAGATAATTTCATGTGTTTTATCTTCGAGTTCACTGATTCTTTCCTCTGCTTGATTAAGTCTGTCGTTGGAGCTTTCTATCAAGTTTGTCAATTCAGATAATGTATTCTTTATTTCTAGAATTTGTTCAATTTCTTTGTCAAGTTTCACACACAGAATAATTCTGCTCCTGAATTATTTTCCACATATCATTTAATCTTCTATCTGTGTTTTCTCATGACTCCCTGAACATCCTTAAGAGGGTAATTCTGAATTTTCAGACACTTCATAGATCTTCTGTTCCTCCACATCCACTGCTGGTGCTTTGTTTCATTTGGTGACAACATATTTCTCTGTTCATCCTGGATCTTTGTGACTTTACATTGATGCCTAGCAATTTGAGGACACTGTTGTTTGCTGCTGATTATCATGGATGGCTTTTCGTGCAAATCATTAACCACTTCCGGGTCTGGTCTGTGTGGAAACTCTGGCCCTGGATGGGAGTCTTTTCTGCAAATTGAGCCTCCTG
>NW_007727487.1:383602-384305 GCF_000696425.1 Galeopterus variegatus | reverse complement strand
ATCCCTGTGTAACTGCTAGTCCCCGCCTCCTCACCAGTCTGCCCCAGAACGACAGCCATTCCCACCCTCTGGTCATTGTGGCCTCTCGCACCTTCACAAACTCCGCAGCACTCTCCGCCTCTTCCCCCAGCTCCAGAGGTTCCAGGTAGGCAGCCTTTGCTTTATAATTGTAAATTAGTTATTGTGGGAAAGAGTGATGCTGGTAATCTTTTCCTCCATCTTGAGGACGTCACTCTATGGAGATACTTTCTTATGTTTCTTACAAAAGTCTATATTTTTGGTCTACAGTCCACGTCAAGGTAATTTCTGCATATCTTGTGAAGCATAGGTTTAGGGTTTTGTGTTTTTTCCCCCACAGTGAGAACAAGTTCTTCCAGCATACATTAACCATATATATGTGAGCCACTTTATGACCTATATTCTGTTTCATTAATCTATCCATCTGTCTCTGTGCCAGTGCTATACTACACTAACCATCTTGATAACTATAGATGTGTACAAGGTTTTTATTCAGATGGTATAAGTCTTCCAGAATTGCTCTATTTTTTCAATATTGTTTTGTCTATTCCAGATTCTTTGACTTTATCCATATGTTTCATAATTAGCTGGTAAATTTCTATAAAACAAATGCTGAGATTTTGGTTAGAATTGTACTGAATTTGTAGATCAACTTGGAAGAATTGGCAGCTTAGACATAGATCTT